>NC_059300.1:20360755-20393255 GCF_017591435.1 Portunus trituberculatus
TATTATTCTGAAACACTTCTTTCTGTGCGGCACCTTCAGTACATTCAGAAGACTCTAGATTAAATTACACTGGTTTTCATATATGTTTTTTTTTAATGGTTTTAAGGACAAAATAACAAACTTCTTACATTATCAGCAATAGAAATACTTCCCAGAACTCAGCTAATCGTCTCTATGGCCTTTCAAAATACTTATGATAAGAGAGCGTTTCTGAATATGGGCCTTTAACTGTCACAGTGTCTATCTTTGTCCCTCCCATGCACACAGGCGTATGATATAATTAAGCACATAAAGGTGCGGCCCTGGACAGCACACAAGCACGGCATGGAACTCCAGGCAGCCGTTACACAGCCTGAGGACGCACTGTCTGGATGGAATGCATGCCTGCCCCCGATAAGTGCTATCATTACATCCTGCTAAACCTCAATAATTAGTGTATATACGTGCATGCATTTTCTCTCCCCTCTCTCTCTCTCTCTCTCTCTCTCTCTCTCTCTCTCTCTCTCTCTCTCTCTCTCTCTCTCGTTTGGTAATGATAATTTTGTTTATTATATTTTAATATATCAACAAAATCAAAACCATATGATACATAATGATAATTACAATGGTCTCTTCATTTGATGGAAACAAATTTATGAGCAGAAAATGACACATTCTTTTGCTAAGACCGTCAACACGGGAGACAGTGAGTGTCAATGATTAATGATAATAGTTGAAAAAAAAAACATACCAAATATCATTGCTTGAAGCGATGACACGGCAAGGGGAAGACGAATATGAATCCTGCTACTCTTTATTGGTGACAAATGTTGTCATGGCAATGACTGGAGCACAAACGTTGTTTTGACTATAGTACGAAGATTTTTGTAGCACTTAAAAATATGTATGAGAAAAAATAGATGAACAAGTAATGACAACCTGTGGATCCCTCGGCTCACCACGCACCTCGAAATTAACCGGTGTTTTTATCATCGACGCCTTCATTATATAAGTTCTATAAATTGCATGCAGGCATTTTGATCTTTTCAGGGCAGCATCCTATGCAACACACACACACACACACACACACACACACACACACACACACACACACACACACACACACACAGAAGCAAATTAAGTCTCCAAAATCTGTAATATCATGTTTTCCTACGCGTACATTGTATGTTGCTAATATTATCAAGAGTGCGGTGCGTGGGGTGAGCGGCCGGTTGTAGCTATCACTGGTGATCTGCTTCTCCACGAGGTGTATGGAGTTCAAGTGAAGAATTATAAATTCAGAAATTTCACTTTTTAGTTTTCTTTTATATGCAAAACCAGGAATATGTTGTTTACTTGAAGAAAAGCAAATTTACATATTATTTGAAGTTCTCAGGAGTGTGGCATAGATATTTATATCACTTCATGTAAAATAAAAAAAAAAATAAAAACTTTTTCGATTTATATGTGCTCCTTTGGTATGCGGTCTACTTGTTATGAATTTACTTTGGTATCTATAAGAAAATTATATTTTTCCTTCTATTATCAAGAGACAAATAAAAATAAAAATGGTCTTGATTTGGTTTCAAGAGAATGTCTAGTTAGAGAGTCTGAAGCACATTCACGGCAGGAGACATGCAAGGATCACTCTAAGAATTCTGAAGCAAAGCTGCCTAGCTTTGCTTCATTGATCAGCTGACTATTGCACATTTTCAAATCAAAGCCATTTTCATTCATTATCGATGATTATGTATTCGGATCGAAATTTGAATGACATTTGAGAACTTTCGGTCAAAATTCGTTGAGGGCCGTGACGGCACCGGGCTGAATAACTCGACATGAACGAGGGCACGCTGTGCATCATGCACCAGACACTGGCAGTACGAGTGGTCCCCTAAGGGTGAGAGGGCGCACTTACTTGATGACAGTGGTTGGGGAGTGGTGTGTGGTGGGTCATTACTCATGGTGACCAGTGTGATGAGCGGCAAGGTTACTCGTACATCGTCACTGCCCGCATACCCACAGGATTGCCGGGCTGGACCTTTGGGGAGGAAGGGTTCGTCCTGGTACCTGTGTAAGTAAGGTAGACTTCAATGTCCTCTAGCCATCACCACGCCCACATCGTGGAAACTCGGATCGATTATCGTGGAATCGAATCGTCATCATGGAACCGAATCGTCATCATGGAATCGCATTGTTATCGCGGAAACTGGAATTGCATTGTTATCGTGAAAACTCGGATCGTCATCATGAAATAGCATCGTGATCGTGGAAAAACTCGTACCTTTACCGTAGATTCGAATCGTCATCCTGGAATAGCATCGTTATCGTGAAATTGTATCGTTATTTTCGTCATGCGCATCGTAATCATCGTTATTTATTTATTCATTTATTTATTTATCTATATAAAGCAATATGAAATTCTTCATTGTTTTGTTTACATAGTACATAACTCATATGTTAATATACCCAACAGTACTACTCCTCTATAATTAAAGTCCAGCAAAGCTTGATACTGTTTTACAACACATATTGTAAAATTTCGGGAGATGAAGTAGCTACATACTTTTCCACATCAATTGGAAATGGTATTGCTATTTCTTAAATTTCTTTATTTTATCTGGAAGAAGCATTAAGAGCCTTTTCATCGGCACTGTATTTGTAATAGTATTCGTGATTCAAGCATTGTGTCTGCTTTAAAGTACGTTACATTTCTTATTTGCTTCGTAAATATTGATGCGTTTATCACTATTATTGTTATATATGCATAGGCAAAATGTTTGACCTAAGCCATAATAAAGAAATTAAACAAGTGGATCGCATATTAAATTAGAATTTAACTCTTGTAGATCATTTTGGCAGTGTAGGTAACATATCACAGTAACACCAATTTATATATACTTTAATACAAATATTCCCTCCCCTGCTGTTGATCATTGAACTGTATGTAACATTACAGGAAAGTTTTTAATCTCTTTTTTTTTGTACAGTTTGAGACCTTTGGCAATTTATGATCGAAGTAGTAGAAGTAGAAGTAGAAGTAGAAGTAGAAGTAAAAGTAGAAGTAGTAGTAGTAGTAGTAGTAGTAGTAGTAGTAGTAGTAGTAGTGGTAGTAGTAGTAGTAGTAATAGTAGTAGTACTCGTAGTAGAAGTCGTCGTCGTCGTCGTAGTAGTAGTAGTAGTAGTAGTAGTAGTAGATGTCGTCGTCGTCGTCATAGTAGTAGTAGTAGTAGTAGTAGTAGTAGTTGTTGTTGTTGTTGTTGTTGTTGTTGTTGTTGTTGTTGTTGTTGTTGTTGTTGTTGTTGTTGTTGTTGTCATCGTCATCGTCGTCGTCGTCGTCGTCGTCGTCGTCGTCATCGTCGTCGTCGTCATCGTTGTCGTCGTCGTAGTCGTTGTTGTCGTAGTAGTACTTGTAGCAGTAGTAGTAGTAGCCGTAGTAGTAGTAGTAGTAGTAGTAGTAGTAGTAGTAGTAGTAGTAGTAGTAGTAGTCGTAGCAGTCGTAGTAGTCATTGTCGTCGTCGTAGTAGTAGTAGTAGTAGTAGTAGTAGTAGTAGTAGTAGTAGTAGTAGCAGTAGTACAAGTAGTAGTAGCAGTAGTACAAGTAGTAGTAGTAATAGTAGTAGTAGTAGTAGTAGTAGTAGTAGTACTAGTCTTCAGCCTCTTTCTCACCGCCGATATGTTGCATCTCTTTCTATCTTTTATCGCTATTTTCATGCTAACTGCTCTACTGATCCTACTAACTGCATGCCTCCCCTCCTCCCGCGGCCTCGCTACACAAGGCTTTCTTCTACCTCTCACCTTTATTCTGTCCAACTCACTAAAGCTAGAGTTAACTAGTACTCTCAATCATTCATACCTTTCTCCGGTAAACTCTGGAATTCCCTGACTGCTTCTATATTTCTGTCTTCCTACGACTTGGCTTTTTTTAAGAGGGAGCTTTCATAACATTTGTTCCTTAATTTCGGATAAATCTTCATAACTCTTTAGAGGATCCAGCACCCAAGTGGGCCTTTTTTTTATATTTTGTTGCCATTGGCTAACTACCCTCCAGCATAAAAAAGTAGTAATAATAGTACTTTAGTAGTAGTAGTAGTAGTAGTAGTAGTAGTAGTAGTAGTAGTAGTAGTAGTAGTAGTAGTAGTAGTAGCAGCAGCAGTAGTAGTAGTAGTAGTAGTAGCAGCAGTAGTAGTAGTAGTAGTAGTAGTAGTAGTAGTAGTAGTAGTAGTAGTAGTAGTAATAACACCATCACCAAAATTTATCTAACATTCCCAAACTCTCCTCGAGCGCTCCGCCACCAACCCTTATGTAAAAGATTCGTCTAATCGATCTTTAAGACTCTGAATGGGGAGCCGCAGGAACACGGGATGGGGAGGCGGAGGAGGAAAGGAAAGACAAAGACAGAGAAAGAAGAATTAAGAGAGGAATGAGAGTCGGTGTAATAGAAAATGAGCTATGACAAGAAAACGGGAAAAAAATAATGAAGAAAGAATTGAGGGATAAAAGAATTTAAGAAAAAAATGGAAGGATAGAAGCTGGTGGTTTGATACAAGAATTAGTGGCACGGGGAGAAGAGCGGAAAGAAGGAAGGGAGGAAGAAGAGAGGAAGTAGTAAAGAAAGCAGAGAAGCCACTATCATCATGGAAAGTGTGTAGTTTTAGAATTTCTTGAAGCGTAGTATAAATAAACTTACCCATGGAAATAACACACACACACACACACACACACACACACACACACACACACACACACACACACACACACACACACACACACACACACACACACACACACACACACACACGTAGTGTAGTGGTTAGCACACTCGACTCACAATCGAGTGGGCCGAGTTTAAGTCCCGGAGGCGGTGAGGCAAATGGGCAAGCCTCTTAATGTGTAGCCCCTGTTCACCTAGCAATAAATAGGTACGGGATGTAACTCGAGAGGTTGTGGCCTCGCTTTCCCGGTGTGTGGAGTGTGTTGTGGTCTCAGTCCTACCTGATGATCGGTCTATGAGCTCTGAGCTCACTCCGTAATCGGGAAGACTGGCTGGGTGACCAGCAGACGACCGTGGTGAATTACACACACACACACACACACACACACACACACACACACGTATCCTAGCTGGCAATAAACGGCAGAAAATCAGTCGGGAGAAAGTTTAATAAGAAAACTTGGCCTGAAAAAATTTGCATTTTTTTCTATCTTTGCCTCGCCGGTGACTGAGGGACGAGTGGGAAGGGAGAGAGGGAGAAAAGAAGGAAGAAGAGGGAAGGAGGACAGGAGGGGGCAGGGAAGGAAAGAAAGACGGCAGGTGGAGGAAATGGTGAAAGGATGGGAGGATCGAGTAGATGAAGGGGAAAAAAAATAGAGAAGAAAAAGGCGAGGGAAAATGGCCTCTGGAACATTTACATTTAAATTATGCTGAATGTAAAATGACAACTGCCACTCAGAAGACCGTGATCCTGGCAGAGGTGGGTGGGGTGGAGTTAGGAGGAACCGGTGGGCAGGGAAAGGCTGGGAGGAGACACGGAATAGTAGGAAGAGGAGGAAAAATATAAGATAAGAGAGAAGGCGAGGTTAGAGAACTGAAGAAAGAAAAGCAGGAGGAGTAGGAGGAAAGGGAAGAGGAGGGAGAGACGAGGGAAGTGCACTGGTGAAAACAGGAGGAATTGAGTAAATAAAAAGGGAATAAGGAAGAATGAAAGAGGTGCGTGAAGAGTGAAGTGAAGGGGGAGGGACAGAAGAGAATGATTGACAGATTGAAAGATAAACGAAGAGGGAGGATAAAAGAATGTGTGTAGAGGAGAAAGAGGTGAAGGAGACGGATTTGGAGGATGAAGAGAAGACAAGGAGGAGCTGGAAATATGCTGTGTGGGAAGGATTGTATGAGAGAGAGAGAGAGAGAGAGAGAGAGAGAGAGAGAGAGAGAGAGAGAGAGAGAGAGAGAGAGAGAGAGAGAGAGAGAGAGAGAGAGAGAGAGAGAGAGAGAGAGAGAGAGAGAGAGAGAGAGAGAGAGAGAGAGAGAGAACGAAAAATAAAATGGGAGAGATGTAAGAGAGTAGTGAGTGAGAGTGTGATGGAAATTACTCTAAAGCAATATTCATAACTCAAACCATATTATTCTCCAAAAGGATGTAATTTTATGTTCTTTTAACGACAGCAATAAACATGTAACAGTCTGATTAATGCAATGCTGCCGTACAAATTTACTTCATTATTAGGATTATTATTGCGTGTGTCCGCACATTGGCAGTCTGGTATGAACATGTAAACACCAGATGGCGCTAGTGTTCTATAACGTATGAGTAGAATTTCCATTATGACCAATACATGTGTATTATTATTATTATTAGTAGTAGTAGTAGTAGTAGTAGCAGCAGTAGTAGCAGTAGCAGTAGCAGTAGCAGCAGCAGTAGTAGCAGTAGTAGTAGTAGTAGTAGTAGTAGTAGTAGTAGTAGTAGTAGTAGTAGTAGTAGTAGTAGTAGTAGTAGTAGTAGCAGCAGTAGTAGTAGTAGTGGTGGTAGCAGTAGTAATGGTAGTAGCAGCAGCTGTAGTAGTAGCTGAGTAGTTGTAACAAAAGCAAAAAAAAAGAAAAAAATAACAGTAATAAAAAATACTTGCAATAATGTTAACAACAACCAACAACCATACCAACACCAACACCAACACCAACACCAACACCAATACCATTTATATATAAAAAAAAAGTAATATTTTCTTATCACTCTCAACAAAGAAGTCACATCACGATTGGGAGAATGAGGGAGGTATGGAGGTAGGGAGGCAGGAAGGAAGTGTACACAATTCATGGATAACAATACTTCAATAAATTGACAAAAAAAAAAAATAGATATATGAATGAAGCTGTTAGCTCTACACAAGATAATAGTAACGATAGCGTAGAGAAAATAACAGTGACAATAACAATAACAACAACGATGATAACTGGGATGAGCAAAACGTTAGTCTTTGGGATGAGCGCCAACAAAACAACAATAGGTACAGTCGCCGGGTTAGTGTTACTTAGTGCCTTGCTCGCCGCAGGAACTGTTCGCTGCTAACAAGGTCAATAAGAAATAGCAACAAAGGCGGTCCGCGAGCAGAATCCCGGAGGAGCATTACTGATAATCAATGTCCTGAAGCGACCGTGTTTATCGCAAAGTTGCCCGCCCCGTGTTTCCTCGATAGAGTCAGAGAGAGAGAGAGAGAGAGAGAGAGAGAGAGAGAGAGAGAGAGAGAGAGAGAGAGAGAGAGAGAGAGAGAGAGAGAGAGAGAGAGAGAGAGAGAGAGAGAGAGAGAGAGAGAGAGAGAGAGAGAGAGAGAGAGAGAGAGAGAGAGAGAGAGAGAGAGAGAGAGAGAGAGAGAGAGAGAGAGAGAGAGAGAGAGAGAGAGAGAGAGAGAGAGAGAGAGAGAGAGAGAGAGAGAGAGAGAGAGAGAGAGAGAGAGAGAGAGAGAGAGAGAGAGAGAGAATGTGTACATGTTTGTGTAGGTAAATAGGTATTTGAAAAAAAAAAAGTCTGAAATCGTGGCCAACGGTCATTATATATAATTATCATCATTACTATCGGTAGCAAAAGCAACAGTAGCAGTAGCAGTAGCAGTAGTAACAGCAGCAGCAGTAGTAACCTCCCTGTGGTGGGACTCGGGGGGCACGTCAGAGGAATTCCACCGCAGTATTCCCTACGTGTTGTGAAGGAGGGACAGTGAGGGACGGGCAACCCCCGCCTCTATATTTTTACCCCCACAATGAGACAGGCGGGAGGGGATTGGCGACCAGCCCTCATGAACACGCTTGCCTTGCCTGACTTCATTAATCTCAGTCTGGTATGCCAGTAGTTTATTATTGTCATTATTTGTGCTCTTGTTATCATCCTCTTTGCAAAGGTAGGACATAAGAACATAATGCAAGCTGTGTTCTTCCTGTCAGCCTCATAAATCTATCTAATGTGGTTCTAAAATTTGCTAATTTCTCAACATTAACAACCTGGTGTACAAAGATCAATGATGTGATTTTTTTAACTATGCACTAAATTGGTCTGGGTTTCTCCACTCAAAATATGAAATAAAAGCACAAATTTCTTTAAAGAATGGCTTTAGAATGAATGAAGCATGAAAACATGGACAAAGAAACACGTGGTGAATAAAGACGACCTATTCAACTTCAACATTGATGCTTTCTCCATCACGCATCACTCCTTTCATCACAGGTCCCGTCATTCACTCACTCACTAAATACTTGCACCCTCAGTCGGTTCCTGATTCCCTTCTTCACCCCTTCACTCACTCACTAACTCACACACTTACTCACTCATTCACGCACACAATAATAATAATAATAATAATAGTAATAATAATAATAATAATGATAATAATAATAATGTCTTTTTCAACACCATCCTATTTTTTCACACTCGGCCAAAACTTCACCAAGGTACATATTTTTAATTTATCTGAGTTAGGAATGGGGAACCAAGGCAGTCGTTTGCACGTCGAGGCGAGGCTGACCCAGCTGGGCGAGGGTGGGGTGGACACAGTGAGGTTGTCCCGCTCCCGCTCAGCTGGTTGCTGCGGCTGGGGGAGGCGCACCATAGCCTCCTTCACCTTCCGGGGAGGAGCCGAGGGGGGGACCAAGCCCCTCGTGTCGGAGAAGGTGGCCAGCCTGAAGGTGGGCAGGCTGGCCACCAAAGATCCCGAGACACCCATCAGGGTCGAATGCCTGGCAGGAGACGAGATTGTCTTCTGCCAGGAAATGACCCTGGAGGACCTCCTGGCAGGGCTGAGGAGGACGAGCAGGGCGGCGGGGAGCCACGCCGTCCTGTTCCTCTGCCTTGTCAGGGGGCAGGGTGTCCGCGGGGGGCAGGGAAAGGGCTGCCCAATACTCTTTTGCAATGGCAAGAGAGTGGGCAGCCCGGAGTCCCCCCAGAAGGCCCAGGCCGTGCCTGTCCCAAAGGCGGGGCAAGAGGCCGGCCCCGAACAGGCTGGGCAGGTGGGGCCCAGCCCGGGGCAGGAGGCCGGCCCCGCCGAGGCTGGCCAGGTGGGGGTCAGCCAGGGCAGGAGGCCGGCCCCGCCGAGGCTGGGCAGGTGGGGCCCAGCCCGGGGCAGGAGGCCGGTCCCTCTGAGGCTGGGCAGGTGGGGCCCAGCCCAGGGCAGGAGGCCGGCCCTGCCGAGGCTGGGCAGGTGGGGCCCACCCCGGGGCAGGAGGCTGGCCAGGTCGGGGCCAGCCCGGGGTCGGACGGCCTGGGCCTGTGGGTCTCGGCTCCTACCCCGGAGGAGAGGCAGGAGGAGGCAGGGGGCGCCGTAATCCCCCCGGTGGACGAGGAAGCAGGGCTCGTCCACCGCAGAGTGGGGAGGGGAGAGACAAACCCCTCCCCACCGCCGCAGCGGGAACCCCGCGGGTCAGGGATGGCTGGCCAGGGGAGGGTCAGGGGGGGAGGCAGGCTGTCCCTTGATCTGTTGGACAGCCTGCTCTCCACTGGGCACACTCTGACCCTGATCACCCTGGCATACTCCACCCTGCAGGAGTACTTCCCTGACTGAGCGGGGCAGCCTGCCCACATGGCACGCGGCTGCCTTGTGGGGGAGGAAGGAGGATTAGGTGGGAGGGGAGAGGGGGGAGGAAAGGCAGCCGGGAGGGAGGAGAGCTGCCTTGGGAGGGGGGGAGGGAGGGCAGCCAGGCCAGGCCAGGAGGCTGTCCCACAGGAGGGTAGGGAGGAGGGACAGCCCAGGCCTGGCCAAGAGGCTGCCCGCGGGTGGGGAGGGAGGGCAGCCCAGGCCAGGCCAAAAGGCTGCCCGCAGGAGGAGGAGGGAGGGTGGCCCAGGCAGGCCAAAAGGCTGCCCGCAGGAGGGAGGACGGGGGCGGCCCAGGCCTGGCCAAAAGGCTGCCCGCGGGAGGAGGAGGAGGGCAGCCCAGGCCAGGCCAAAAGGCTGCCCGCAGGAGGGAGGAGGAGGGGCGGCCCAGGCCTGGCCAAAAGGCTGCCCGCAGGAGGAGGAGGAGGGCGGCCCAGGCCTGGCCAAAAGGCTGCCCGCAGGAGGGAGGAGGAGGGGCGGCCCAGGCCAGGCCAAAAGGCTGCCCGCGGGAGGAGGAGGAGGGGCGGCCCAGGCCTGGCCAAAAGGCTGCCCCGCGGGAGGGAGGAGGAGGGGGGCCCAGGCCTGGCCAAAAGGCTGCCCGCAGGAGGGAGGAGGAGGGCAGCCCAGGCCTGGCCAAAATGCTGCCCCGCGGGAGGGAGAAGGGAAAGACGGCCAAGGCCAGGCCAAAAACGCTGCCCCGTGGGAGGGAGGAGGGAGGGGCGGCCCAGGCCTGGCCAAAATGCTGCCCCGCGGGAGGGAGGAGGTAAGGGCAGCCCAGGCCTGACCAAAAAGGCTGCCCCGCGGGAGGGAGGAGGGAGGGGCAGCCCAGGCCTGGCCAAAAAAGGCTGCCCCGCGGTAGGGAGGAGAAAGGGGCAGCCCAGGCCTGGCCAAAATGCTGCCCCGCAGGAGGGAGGAGGGAAAGGCGGCCCAGGCCAGGCCAAAAAGGCTGCCCCGTGGGAGGGAGGAGGAGGGCAGCCCAGGCCTGGCCAAAAATGCTGCCCGCGGGAGGGAGGAGGAGGGCAGCCCAGGCCTGACCAAAAGGCTGCCCGCAGGAGGGAGGAGGAGGGGCAGCCCAGGCCTGGCCAAAAGGCTGCCCTGCGGTAGGGAGGAGAAAGGGGCAGCCCAGGCCTGGCCAAAATGCTGCCCCGCAGGAGGGAGGAGGGAAAGGCGGCCCAGGCCAGGCCAAAAAGGCTGCCCGCGGGAGGGAGGGAGGGAGGGCCAGGCCTGGCCAAAAAGGCTGCCCCGCGGGAGGGAGGAGGGAGGGACAGCCCAGGCCAGGCCAAAAATGCTGCCCTGCGGGAGGGAGGAGGGAGGGGCAGCCCAGGCCAGGGCAAAAAGGCTGCCCCGCGGGAGGGAGGAGGAGGGGCGGCCCAGGCCAGGCCAAAATGCTGCCCGCAGGAGGGAGGAGGAGGGGCAGGCCAGGCCAGGCCAAAATGCTACCCGCGGGAGGGAGGAGGAGGGCAGCCCAGGCCAGGCCAAAAGGCTGCCCGCAGGAGGGAGGAGGGAGGGGCAGCCCAGGCCAGGCCAAAAAGGCTGCCCCGCGGGAGGGAGGAGAAAGGGGCAGCCCAGGCCTGGCCAAAATGCTGCCCCGCGGGAGGGAGAAGGGAAAGACGGCCAAGGCCAGGCCAAAAACGCTGCCCCGCGGGAGGGAGGAGGGAGGGGCAGCCCAGGCCAGGCCAAAAAGGCTGCCCCGCGGGAGGGAGGAGGATGGGGCAGCCAGGCCTGGCCAAAAGGCTGCGTTTAACCCGATTTTTTTGTCTGATGTTTTGTCTCCAGATTTGATCCGATTCTTACTGTCATTTGAATATTGCAAGTTTTACGTCACAATGTTTTTCTTTCTCTCTTTCGAAAAGTTTCATTACAAACTAATTAAACTTTCCATTTTTTTGACCTTCAAAGAAAAAGAAAAACATGACACATTGTTTTCATGAAGCACACACACACTTACACACACACACACACACACACACACACACACACACAGACACTTACACACACACACACACACACACACACACACACACACACACACACACACACACACACACACACACACACACACACACACACACACACACACACACACACACACACACACACACACACACACACACACACACACACACACACACACACACACACACACACACACACACACACACACACACACACACACACACACACACACACACACACACACACACACACACACACACACACACACACACACACACACACACACACACACACACACACACACACACACACACACACACACACACACACACACACACACACACACACACACACACACACACACACACACACACACACACACACACACACACACACACACACACACACACACACACACACACACACACACACACACACACACACACACACACACACACACACACACACACACACACACACACACACACACACACACACACACACACACACACACAAGCCAGAGGACCGGGGTTCGATTCCCCGGCCGGGTTGATATATTTTGGTGTGTCTCCTTTCACGTGTAGCCCCTGTTCACCTAGCAGTGAGTAGGTACGGGATGTAAATCGAGGAGTTGTGACCTTGTTGTCCCGGTGTGTGGTGTGTGCCTGGTCTCAGGCCTATCCGAAGATCGGAAATAATGAGCTCTGAGCTCGTTCCGTAGGGTAACGTCTGGCTGTCTCGTCAGAGACTGCAGCAGATCAAACAGTGAAACACACACACACACACACACACACACACACACACACACACACACACACACACACACACACACACACACACACACACACACACACACACACACACACACACACAGACAAAACTTTCACCTAACCTACGTACAGCATTTATTTTCTCTCAAGTGACCTCCTCCTCCTCCTCCTCCTCCTCCTCCTCCTCCTCCTCCTCCTCCTCCTCCTCCTCCTCCTCCTCCTCCTCCTCCTCCTCCTCCTCCTCCTCCTCCTCTTCCGTGCCCTCTTCACAAGTCACACCATCATTAACCCTCTATAGCCCTCCTCTTCCTTCCTCCTTAGCCCTATGAAGAGGAGGAGGAGGAGGAGGAGGAGGAGGAGGAGGAGGAGGAGGAGGAGGAGGAGGAGGAGGAGGAGGAGAAGGAGGAGGAGGAGGAGGAGGATTTATATATGGAGGAAGGGAAGTGGAAGAGTATGTTACTTCTTACCTGCAAAAAAACAGGTTTCTGTCGGTATTGATGGAGATGCACTAACATATTTAGAAAGTTATCTTGCAAACAGGCAATACTGTGTTCAAGTTGGTAAATCTTTCTCAGACAAGAAGATTTTAGAAAGAGGAGTACCCCAAGGCAGTGTTTTAGGTCCTATTCTGTTCTGTATATATACTATTGAACTATCACACATACTAAGAAAACATGACATTGACTTCAAACTGTTTGCTGATGACACACAGTTTTACATGACCTTGAACAATGTAGATAATGTTGAAAGATAAAACTTATTATGGATGATGATGGTAGATGGATGGAATCCAAGCAGTTGAAACTTAATCAAAACAAGACTGAATGTTTGATAGTGGGTAAGAATAAGGACTTAAAGAGGATTGATATGTCCACATTATGTATTGATGGTAACAGTTTGGGTGTTCGTGATACAGTGAAGGATCTGGGAGTATTATTGGACAGTCATTTATCTATGAAAGATCAAATACGGCAGGTGGTTAAGACGGCAAGATACCATCTGAAAAATATAGGTTTTGTCAGAAAATACTTGGATGAGAAAACTACGAAGATGCTGGTTCATAATCATGTGATAAGCAAACTGGATTACTGCAATTCTCTGTATTATGGACTGCCTAAGTATCTCTTAAAAGACTTACAGCTTGTCATGAACAGAGCTGCCAGACTGATTACAGGCGTCTCTCCTCGTGAGAGGATAACACCTGTATTGATAGATCTGCATTGGCTGCCAATTAAAGCACGAATTGAGTACAAGATTAGTGTTATGACTCATCAGGCATTACAGTCTGGAAAACCTGAGTACTTGAGGAACTTACTGGAAACATTCCACCATGACACTACGATGGAGCTGAGACACGATGCAGACCCATACAGACTACATGAGCCAAGATATCACCTTGACATGGGATGTCGAGCATTTGCAAGATGCGCACCAAGGATTTACAATAAACTGCCGAGTGATATCAAAGGTTGTGCCAGGATCGATATCTTCAAAAAGAAATTGAAGACATATTTGTTCAAGGAAGTTTATGATTTTAACGGGATGGAAATCAAAGACAATTATAGATGCTAGTTGCTTTTGAGGGAGGCTCTGCTGAGCGCTGCCTCGCAGTGGAGCGGAGCCTTGAACAAACACCCCAGGTAACAAGTAATTACTCATGATGCCGTGAAACTGTTAAAAAACCACACGAAAAGAGGAGGAGGAGGAGGAGGAGGAGGAGGAGGAACAACCTGTAAAAACCAAAATGAAAACATAACTATAAAAATACAGATACATTCAACTCTGTGTAATAGGATAGGTTAAAATAAAAAAGTATATACTGTATATATATATATATATATATATATATATATATATATATATATATATATATATATATATATATATATATATATATATATATATATATATATATATATATATATATATATATATATATATATATATATATATATATATATATATATATATATATATATATATATATATATATATATATATATATATATATATATATATATATATATATATATATATATATATATATATATATATATATATATATATATATATATATATATATATATATATATATATATATATATATATATATATATATATATATATATATATATATATATATATATATATATATATATATATATATATATATATATATATATATATATATATATATATAAGCGGAGGTGCTTCTGGCATTTTAACTCTGCTAAGTGGGAGGAACTAAGGCAGTACTATTCTGATTTCCCTTGGGATGATTATTGTTTTCATGTCAGAGATCCTTCTCTTTGTGCCGAGCGCATAACAGAGGTGATTATCTCTGGCATGGAGCTATACATTCCTCATACTTTCTCTAACCCTAAAGCTAAAAAGCCTTGGTTTAACTCTGCTTGTTCTCGTGCTGTCAATGATAGAGAGGCGGCTCACAAACGGTTCCGTAGCCATCCAACTGCTGAAACTCATGCCCTATATATTTCTGCCCGTAATCATGCCAAATCTATTCTCCAACTTACTAAAACTCTTTCATCAATAGAAAATGTCAAAGTCTTTCCAATTCTAACTCCTCTCGAGATTTCTGGCATCTAGCCAATAATATCTCTAACAACTTTACTTCTTCGTCTTTCCCTCCTTTACTTCATCCAGATGGCTCTACAGCTGTCTCTTCTTTTCTAAAGCTGAACTCTTCGCTCAAACCTTTGCTACCAACTCAACTTTGGATGATTCTGGGCATATTCCTCCTACTCCTCCACCCTCTGACTACTTCATCCCTAAAATTAAAATTCTTTATAAAGACGTTTTCCTGGCCCTCTCTGGCCTTGATTCTCGGAAGGCTTACGGTCCGGATGGAGTCCCTCCTGTTGTTCTCAAAAACTGTGCTTCCGAACTCGCTCACTGCCTGGTCAAACTCTTTCATCTGTGTCTCTCTACTTCTATTTATCCTTCTTGCTGGAAGTTTGCTCACATTCAACCTGTCCCTAAAAAAGGTGACCACTCCAATCCTTCTAACTACCGCCCTATAGCTTTGATTTCCTGCCTTTCTAAAGCCTTTGAGTCTATCCTTAATAGGAAGATAATGAGGCATCTATCAGCTCACAACCTTCTCTCTGATTGCCAGTATGGTTTCCGTAAAGGCAGATCTACTGGTGATCTTCTTACTTTCCTAACTGAATCTTGGTCATCCTCTTTTAGGGACTTCGGTGAAACCTTTGCTGTCGGCCTTGACATATCGAAAGCCTTCGATAGAGTCTGGCACAAATCTTTAATTTCTAAACTACCCTCCTACGGATTCTATCCTTCTCTCTGTACCTTCATCTCCAGTTTCCTTTCCGATCGTTCTATTGCTGCTGTAGTAGACGGTCACTGTTCTTCCCTAAAACTATCAACAGTGGTGTTCCACAGGGTTCTGTCCTATCACCCACTCTCTTTCTATTATTCATCAATGATCTCCTAAATCTGACTCAATGCCCTATCCACTCCTATGCTGATGATACCACCTGCATTATTCAACAGCGTTCAACAGACGCCCAACCCAACAACAATTAAATGACTCAAGGCGAGATGCTATAGGACGCCTAACTTCTGATCTTTCACTTGTTTCTGATTGGGGCAGAGAAAACCTGGTTTTGTTCAATGCCTCAAAAACTCAATTTCTACAACTATCTACTCGACATAACCTTCCAGACAACTATCCTCTCTTCTTCAATAACACTCAACTTCCCTCTCCTCTACATTAAACACACTCGGTCTATCCTTCACTAAAAATCTAAACTGGAAATTTCACATCTCTACTCTTGCTAAATCAGCTTCCAAGAAGTTAGGTGTCCTATGGCGTCTTCGTCCATTTTCTCTCCCTCCCAGCTGCTTGCTCTGTACAAGGGCCTTATCCGCCCGTGTATGGAGTATGGCTCTCATGTCTGGGGGGGATCCACACACACAGCTTTACTAAACAAGGTGGAATCTAAAGCTTTTCGTCTTATCAACTCTTCTCCTCTAACTGACTGTCTTGATTCTTTAAGTCACCGCCGCAATGTTGCATCTTTATCTGTCTTCTACCGCTGTTTTCATGCTGTCTGCTCTTCTGAACTTGCTAACTGCATGCCTTCCCCCTCCTGCGGCCTCGCTGCACAAGACTCTCTACTTCTTCTCATCCCTATTCTGTCCATCTTCCTAATGCAAGAGTTAACCAGTATCTTCACTCCTTCATTCCCTACACTGGTAAACTCTGGAACTCTCTACCTGTGTCTGTATTTCCACCTGCCTATGACTTAAACTCTTTCAAAGAGGAGTGTCAAGACACCTCTTACGTTAACTGGACCCTCCTTTTAGATTTTTTTGTTTTTTCTCTTTCTACTTTCCTCTTAACAGGGCCTGGCAACCAGCGGGATTTTTTTTTCCAACACTTTGTTTGCCCTTGGCCAGTGCCCTTGTAATGTAAAAAAAAAAAAAAAAAAAAAAAAAAAATATATATATATATATATATATATATATATATATATATATATATATATATATATATATATATATATATATATATATATATATATATATATATATATATATATATATATATATATATATATATATATATATATATATATATATATATATATATATATATATATATATATATATATATATATATATATATATATATATATATATATATATATATATATATATGTGTGTGTGTGTGTGTGTGTGTGTGTGTGTGTGTGTGTGTGTGTGTGTGTGTGTGTGTGTGTGTGTGTGTGTGTGT
This sequence comes from Portunus trituberculatus, assembly GCF_017591435.1. Lineage (NCBI taxonomy): Eukaryota > Metazoa > Arthropoda > Malacostraca > Decapoda > Portunidae > Portunus > Portunus trituberculatus. The sequence continues at coordinate 20,377,808 of NC_059300.1, forward strand.
TAGTGTTTTTCTTACCTTCCAGAGTTCTTTTGCAGAGTTCACTGGTGAAATGAGGTGCCCAAGGTTTGTCCTGATCTCGACAGGCATGCTGAAATATGCATTGTAGGCCTCGCGCATTTTCAGTGATCTTTCCAGAGAGTACTTTTAGCTCTAGTTTTGATAAACTCGCCACAGACGTAGCAAAATGCGTCAGCCGGATGCTTAGAACCGCTGGATGCCATGCTTGATGAATGCAGATAGTAATGACTGATGACGATCGACTTGTTTACTTATTAACGTTTATACTGCCATATACGTTGCAAGAATGTTCTAGAAGTTCATGAAACGTTTGGAAAGAATAGTTTTGAAGGTTCTGGAGTCATCTAGAAAGTTCTTTAATTTTTTTCACCAAATTAGTGTAGAATCTGTCTGGATTGGTGGGGATCATTGAACTTAGCCTATTATAAAAGGCTAGTTTCAAAACATCGCTGGCCAGTTTATAAAAATCAAAGTTTAAAGAGAATAAGCATTATATTCTTCGTTTTTTAGATGAAAGGAAATAGAAAATAACATTAATTGACCAAAGACAATAAAAAGTCAAAATTTTGTTACACCGTGTTATCAAAGGCAAATCGTTCTTCCCAGCAGTCGGCGTGTTGCGTGGCGAGCAACAGACGTACTCATGTGAGGTCTCGTTCATTTCCATCGAGCGGCTGTTCTTTTATGGCGCCCTATGTAAATCAGCGGGCCGTGACACATAATGGTGATGCAGTGGTGCGAGATAAAGACCCACGCCTTGAAAGATGGAGCTTTAATTCAAGTTAGGCCATCGTCAAGCCATCACCGCGCCCTTGCCAGCCACTACCAGACACCACCACATCCCCGGATTAAGGTGTGTTGCAAGCAGGTATTATTAAACTTATTTTCATTTCCCTTTGTGTGTAACTGGTATTTCATCACGTCTTTACAATATCGAGTTTTGCTTTCAATATGTTTTTAATGGTTGGTAAATGGGCATAAATAGCTTTATGTATATGACATTTTCTTTAATTTGGTCCTATAATTCACAGAAAATGTTTTTATCTATCAATAATTTGACTAATGAAAAGGTAAAGTAATTCAGCATATCATGTAATCTCATTATTTCATTACGTTCATCTTCAAGACGCTGCCATGTCTGGACAGTTGTTTAGCGCTTGCAGCCCTCCGCCACTCCAAACCCTTACCCTGGATAGCTCAGCAGTCAAACCTATCACGTGTGGTTCATCATCCACCACTTAAATGTTTCTCAGGCTGATGTGTCCGGGCGTGCCTACACACCCAAGGACCAGACGAAAAGCACAAGTCGTCCTGCCATACGAGTCGCACTAATGATTATAAATGAACCAAGAAAGACATCCACGTCCGCTTGTGATTGTGCTCTATCTTACAACTCATGTTTCTAAAGTTAAATTCAGTGATAATGTTGAGGTTCGCGGCAGTACTCGGTATGCAGTGACGGTGCCTTCCAGTGCAGTAGTGCGGGTACGCGTGGTGCTTTCCTCCTTACACGTGCATCATCTTTATTGTGACCCACGCGTGGCATAACTCCCTCTTTGCCGCCCCTTAGCATGGCATTAACTTCGCATCGCTCTTATGAAATTATATGCAAACATGAATCTTCTACACTACTCATGGCGATGGCAAGTTGTTCCTCACTTCTTTCCTTTATGATCCGAAAGTTATGTACACTCATCAGCATAACATATTGTTCATTTCCCTCTTGTCATTTCCAGCCTCTGCGTTCTTGTCCTATGACCGCACCATTACTTCCAAGGCGGTGCGTAGCCAGTATGTTATTTTCAAATCTCCATAGTTGTCGCATTTCTACAAATTCGAGAACCCCTCATGCTCAGCAGTGATTGCCGCGTGCCTGCCCTGCGTCACGGACACACCTTGACACTAATTAATTCTTGCAACACCCAACATATCCTCTCTCCTGAACGGTGATACAAGCCAATTTTCTCTTACAACACACACACACACACACACACACACACACACACACACACACACACACACACACACATCACAATTTATATTATTAATACTATTAATAGTTTGTCTGTGAATAAGTTTACAAGAAGCAATGTAACTAAAAGACAGAGTGTTATATAGACACAATACATTAATCCTGTTTGTAAACAAATCCCACACAAGAAATGATAAGAATAAAGGAAAGCTACAGGAAACCATCCGGTCTATACATGACAGTGTATCTGCAGCGCGACTGTGTTGGAATCTGACATAATTGACCTACCTACCTATCTTTGTCTGCGCCTCGCAGACTATCATTAATATATAAGTTCGTAAGACTTGACTTCCCCTTCGTGAAGCCATACTGTGACTACTTTATCAGCTTATGTTAGATTCTCCTTACTATTACGGACTGACTGGTCAGGAGTCTGATATATATATATATATATATATATATATATATATATATATATATATATATATATATATATATATATATATATATATATATATATATATATATATAATTTCTTAAAGATTTACTAGCCTCTAGATTTGCAGCATTTTTTTTTCTAAGTTTAATGATTTCTAATGATATCAAAAGCTGTTCATTTACTAATAACCATTTTGCATTTAATCAATAGTCATGAATACATTTCTTCTGGTCCTCATAACTTATAACTTTTTCAGATAATCTATCTCCACCATTTGCTTCGTCACCTGTATATTAGTCTGAAAATGTATTCACTTCCCAGTATTTTCTGCGTGTTTTCTCAAGTGAACGTCAACACAATCATACAATGAGTGATGAAAGCGAAGAGAAGGATACTGACGGCAATGAGAATGATGATGATTATGTTAGTGACGATGACAGACATGACTGAGGCGGTGATGGTGGTGGTGAAAGAGACAGAGATGACGATGGGTAACTCAAGACTCACCAGCAACACCTGCAGACCAACACTCACCTGTGGAGGAAAAAAATATCATGAAATATTAAGCAGCAATATCCTACAGGAACTTTAATCTTTTGTTTAACTAGGTGTTTGTGTGTGTGTGTGTGTGTGTGTGTGTGTGTGTGTGTGTGTGTGTGTGTGTGTGTGTGTGTGTGTGTGTGTGTGTGTGTGTGTGTGTGTGTGTGTGTGTGTGTGATGCTAGATGGCCTCCCTCGCACTGCAAGATAAGAGTTTCCGGTGGCTTAACACTTTGATCCCCGCAATGCAATGGGATAATTATTTTCTTACGTATTAAAATTGTTGTTAAAGGTCCAGTATAACTCCGGCGCCTTATTTTTTTTTTTTTACTATTTTCTTCCAGACTTTAACAAAGCCCATTATATACACACAACACGATAGTAGAAACTGGCAGAAAAATGCTACCAAGTCTTGGAACTGTGGAAATTCGGGGTTTTGGGAGAGATGAGACAAAAATGAGTAATTTCCTGTGAATAAATTACCAGTCTATGTTAAGGTTAGGTTAGGTTCTGGTAAGGTTTGGTTTACGTCAGGTTTCGTATGTTTGTGTAAAGCACGGTAAGGATTTTTTTCCGACATGGCATGAAATCTTCACTACATTGTTTTATTATGATTGCAAATTGTGCCTCCCCGGTGCATATGGGTGTGTTTTAGGATATTCTTGTCACGTATTTACCATGTTTTAGGTGATTCTAATGACTTATTCCCTGAAAATACTCGTTTTTTTGTGTCACCCTGCCCGAAAACCCCGCAGGTCCCAAAGCTTGTCGTGGGATCAGTTGGTTGGTGGCATTTTGTCCGCCACTTTATACGATCGTGTTATGTGTACACAATGGATATTGTTAAGGTCTGGAAGAAAATAATAGAAATGTAAGGCGCTAGAGCTATACTGGACCTTTACCAAATTGTTAAGAAATTCAAAGCAACAAACCCCCTTTGGATTCTTTTGCGGACACCAACCTAACCAACATTATCTAATCTAATCCAAGCTAATGGACGGTAGGGCAACCTCCCTGGACACTAACCTAACCTCATCCATTCCTAACTGCAGAACATGGTTTCACTCCCTCTGGATCCCTTTAAGGCGCCGTCACACTAGCATATTCAAATATTTGAAAATCAGCAATTGTTTCAGCGCTCCCCGCCATCACACGCACAGCCGTTCGTTCGTCTGCACTTTCGTCAACCCAGGCGCACTCACTCATTCACTCACTCACTCACTCACTCTGTGTGTGTGTGTGTGTGTGTGTGTGTGTGTGTGTGTGTGTGTGTGTGTGTGTGTTTTGCCTGCTAACCTTTCCCGCCCAATGTGGCAGTATCACTGTATCACTCACTATCCTTGCTTGCCCAACAACATTCCAACAGAAATGCATAACCACCAATTCATACTGGCAGGCTGCGGGTCCAGCCAGCCCGGGACCCCAATTCACCACAAGTATCGCTCCGCTAACCCACATGGCAAACATTCTCCGCACTGCACTTATTACAAGTCTTGTAAATCTTAGACAAACCAAACGAATTATGGGCTGCGTTCCAAGACGCAAGTTCGAATTTACGGGGTTGTGCGTCGTTCCCCGCTAGAGTTTTTTTTTTTTTTTTTTGTTTCCAGCAAGTTCCGACTAGCGTTTTGAAACGCAGCCATGGTATCCAGAGAGCAGGTTTAGATTAACACGGAGATTTCAATAGCGTAAACACTTATCGAATGATACGAGCCTCTGTTTGCTGTTATATATCCACAAGTTAAATGTAACATGTGAAACCAAGCGATTTTATATGTTATTCATACAAAACAGATTCAATTTTAGTTCTATATAAAAAAAATGTAAATTTCTATTAAGTACATCTTTATATTACCAACATGGTTTTTCATTTGACAACAAAAGTTGACAACTCTCTTTGGTGAAGGCGATCACTACCGTTTGACGATTCAAACGGAAAAAGATGGCGGAAAAAAAGCGAAAGTTAATGGAAAAAGTTGATGGAAAACGAGCTAGTGTTATGATGCCTTTACGGACACTTGCCTAATTTAACCTGAGCTAGACATGTAATTAATATGATGAGGAAGGTCCGGGGTGTGGCTAGTCAACCTTCTCTTATTGTTCGGCACTCGACTGATTTCAGCAAAGCACCGTGAAATCCTAATAAATGTACGCCCGAAGCCGTGTTGTTTATAGAACAGAACGATGAAATCCTGGTATTTAGACATGCGTCCACTGCAATAAAGAGTCAGCTGCACCGCTGCGGATAGCAGATTGACTGCCTAATGCCTACTGCGGCAGCAACGAGGCTGCGAGGAATCATACACTCATATTGTCTCTATACATCTCGCATATAAAATGTGCCTCATAACAAAACCCTCATAATCAAATATTCATCGTTCAATGGTTTCGTTAGAACGAACAAAGATTACGCAGCGACAAAACAATGACTTTGACGTATTATATCTACATATCAACTATTCTCTCTGAGGCGAACAGATAGTGTGTGTGAAGGGAGCCGTACTATACTCTGGAAGGTATCTCTGATTTCAACACGGATTTGTAAGGAGAGTGCTGTTTAGAAATTTCACAGACCTACTCTACATCAACAAGACTACATCATCATGTCAGTGTCAACGACAAGGTGAAAATGAATTATGGTAAACATCAATCCTACAATTAAAGAAAGAGTAAAGGAATATAATGTTTGATTTAGCCCTGAACAGCATCGGGTACACGGCTGCCAGCAGCGTGGCCTCTCTCCGCTCATGTGCCAACAAAACCAGCTCATGTCAGAGATGCGGGAGTTACGCAGGCACAGAACGCAATACAGCACCAACTCTTCCAACTGACGAAATTGCTCACATCAGGAGGTAAATTCACATTAGTGGAGGCAGTTGGCGGTCCGTATGGGGCTCACTGCGCTCCAAGAGTGGTCCTTCATCCTCTATTTGGCATGCATTAGACATTAGAGGTTGCCGCTTGCACTGTGCCAGGAGCATGGCAAGAAAAGGACTGACAACAATGGAGCCTGACGGATTAGTTAAAATAGTGTCTCGAGATCTGTGGAAGAATGAGGAGGGATTCCTGGCGTGGTGCGCATGACCAAACCCTTAAGCTTCACGATTAGTAGGCAGGACACAGTCACTAGTGAAAACAGTGATGGGTAATTAGGACTGGTGGAATCTTTGTTTCTGATAGAATGCGGGCAACAACTGAATGGAAGTGCTTGTGCTAACATGTGAGTAACTATATGAGGAGGAACTGTTGCCCCGTTAACTTGTAACACTGATGCTATCGCCTCTCTCTCTCTCTCTCTCTCTCTCTCTCTCTCTCTCTCTCTCTCTCTCTCTCTCTCTCTTTCTCTGCGTTCTTTAGTGAGCAATTTAAGTCTGGATTTGATATGATTGGTTATGAACATATATATAGAAAGGCCAAATGCCAACCTTCAAAAAGAATCGGTTGAGTAGTTATTGAGAATCTACGTGTGAGAAATCCTTTCACTTTGTACAAGTTACCCATCAAATCCACACAGCAAAAATGATGGAGCATATTTCACATATAACTGAAAGAGTTATGCTATGATATGGTTTGAGTTTCGTTACTATCGGCCACGTAGTTCCGGAGATACAAGCTTGTGTACAGCGTAACGGTCGAGCAGAGCCGAGCCGCTTACCTGCAAGACCCACTCACCTGAACATGACTTCCTGATAAAACACCAACTATAATGATAAAAAATAATGGTTTTGTGTCGAGACCTGGTCCACTTCGCTCAATCAATAAAGTTATAATGGATAAATAAATAAATAAACAAACAAATAGATAGAGTAAATAAGTATGAAAAGACTGCAAGGTTCTGTTCAAACATATCATTCCCTTCAAATGTTTGACCAGTTCTAGAGTTTCATTGTATCTGGAAAAAAGGAAAGAAATAATGCACTTAAAATTCAATTCAATTGATTATTAAAATGATAAATAAAAAAGGGAAGAGGCAAAACGGCGCAATTGACCCATCCTCGTCCCAGATGATGAAGCCACACTGTTCATTCTCACTTAATGTACAAGCACTCTTCTTTCCTTAATACGACCACTCATCACTATTCATCTTAACGATCCTCTAACATCACTTGGGAAGGGCACTCGAGGCGAAACAAGTGCCAGCGATACAGAAGGAATGGCACTCACCGGCCTGCCGCCCGCCACCACTCACGTCACCTCTTCACCGCGCCTCTCAACACTCACCTGCACCTAAATATATAGCCACCCAGTGAATGTGACCACTCTTGCTCCCATTCTGACACAAATGAGGAAACGGAGTATGGCAGAGTAAGACAGTGCAAGATAGCTGTCACCAACACTAGATTTTAAAGAAGTTAACTTTACCCTTCTGGCGAGTTTGATGATAACGAGTCACCAGGTTGTACTTAGGTGTTTTGAGCTGGTGCCGGTCCAAGCTTGCCACACTGACAAGAACACCACCTCACGGGACCCGAGCAGTAAACATATATCTAATGAAAGGGAAGATATTGTTAGTTGATGATGACAATAATGACGAGTCGTGATGACAGAAGCCGATAGAATGTGTTTTTCGTGCACGAGTATGTTCCATGAAATTGTTCTTAGTCTTCCTAACAAAGATTTCTTTAGCTCACTCCTCCTTTATGTTTGCCGGGAAAATAAAGAAGAATGTATTATGAAAAAAAAATTTTACTCGGCAAGTCCTTAAACTAATCCTTGGTCTTCTGTAAAAAGTCGAGGAACGCGCCCAGTCCTATCTCTCAATACATTGATGATATTTGCACCAAAAAAGCCAGTGGAAATATTCTCATCTGGCAAAACTCTTTTTCTCAAGCGTTCAACCTTTCTCTTTTGTATCTCAAGGCCGTTTCTCAGGCAGAACTCATTAACATTCCACGGTTCACTGGATGGGAAATCTATTAGCGTCTCGCCGCTCAGAGCCAGCCATCACCAGCTCGCTACAACTTACCTTTCTTCTGCCTCAAGAAGAAGTAAAAGTTACTAATTTATGAGAACCTTGATCTTAAGTTCCTCTCCAGAAATATTTCATTCCCTAACTGTTACACACATTCACCTCTCCACCTAAATATTGATATATGAATATGTACTTTTTTTCATAGCTATAGCAAAACAAAATGGAAAATAGTAAAAAGAAATAGTATACAGAAAAATATTGAAAAAGAAAATAAATCATTGATATAACGACCCAACAACAATCCGGTAATGTTTTAAACCCACATTTTATTTTCTGATTACATGTTTTCCTGAACTCTGAGCTGCAGTAACCGTCTGATTGATCGAGCAGCTGATGAACCTGGCCAGAATAAGCTATAGCCGTGCAGTGATAAATGCAGCGAAACATCTGACACTGTTTAGTTTGCAATCTAAACTTTATCACTAATTGGATAAATTTTTCTGACCTCTAATCTTTACCTACCATTCAACAGCCTCGCTTATATATACATACACACACACACACACATATATATATATATATATATATATATATATATATATATATATATATATATATATATATATATATATATATATATATATATATATATATATATATATATATATATATATATATATATATATATATATATATATATATATATATATATATATATATATATATATATATATATATATATATATATATATATATATATATATATATATATATATATATATATATATATATATATATATATATATATATATATATATATATATATATATATATATATATATATATATATATATATATATATATATATATATATATATATATATATATATATATATATATATATATATATATATATATATATATATATATATATATATATATATATATATATATATATATATATATATATATATATATATATATATATATATATATATATATATATATATATATATATATATATATATAACAAAAACGGCAGAATTCCTTATAATGAAGTATTATATATTATGAATGTACAGAGTTCGTCTTTATGAGTGGGATCCGTTATGGCAGATCTGGGAAAGACTCTTCGAAATATCATCTGCCTGTAAAATTGTGCACAATAAGCAATCGCAAAGTAAACGGCACACACTTCCACCAAGGCGGACGTAAAGAGGCTGTTGGAAGCACTCCTTTTCATGCAGTGCTATTGTAAAACTCAGTGATGGGACCCCATGAGCTTCAAACAGGCCGCGCTGCACCGCCATGCAGGTTGTCTGTAACCGCTGGATGGAGTGTTGGCAGTCTCGTGCAATCTCTTAAAGACTGCTGGTTGTCCTGGATTTCCCTTCCCACTGCGATTAGAGCTCAAAGGCACTACGAGGAGAATGGCGGCGGAGTGCAGAGCTCTGCCTCACCCTCGCCTATTCATTGTGCTAATTCTTGATTACACTGTAGGTAATCACGGTAATGAAGGGGCTCAACAACATAGGTTATCGTTAGTATGTAAATCTTGGAAAACTTACATAGCCTACATTGTAATTTTCATCCGGGAGTCAAGAATTGCCGTGTGCCGAGGGGATGAAGAAGGTTTGCAGCACCAAAGGGTTTCTTCAGGTATCAAAATCTTTTAAGTATTAGTGAGTGACACATTGTTGCACTGTCACTGAATGTCTCTTTTTTTTATACCATGTGGGGTTTTCACGGGAATTTATGGGCTAAAGGAGATACTTTTTGGGGCATCTCGTATCTCAAAGCCCACTCGCTAGGAAACCGTTGCCCAGAGTGAGGATACCCAACCTACACTCGGACCGTAGACAGGATTCGAACCAGTGCGCTTGGAGACCCCTCGGACCCCAAAGCACGCATGGTTCCACAATTGTGTGAGAAAATTCTTCTCTTCAGCCAGCTCAATAAATTAACATATGTTTTTATAGATATTGATTAGTATCGTACGGTTGATGGTTTTTCTTTTCTTTTTCGTAAGCATTATATGTAAGACAATTTACCTCAACATATTATACGAGCGAAAATTTAAGTACGAAAAAAAAAAGACTGAATACTGTACAGCAGAGAGGGGTGACAGCTCCTTGACGTTATTCCGTATTTATCTCTCCTCTAACAGACCCACAGAAGGCAAAGCGTGAAGGGACACAACCCAAAATTACTTTCGCATTGGAAGTCATTTGAACTCCGGGACTCTTGGCTGTGGGCTTCGTGCGGCACCACTCCGTTCACCAAGCGCACATAAATCGGCACTCTTCTTTACGTCTTCCGTCACCGCCATCAGTGAGGGACCGAGTGGTGATAAAGCTTTCGCGGGGAGACTCATCTTGATAAACTCACGCGCCGAGTATTTCCAGCCCTGCTAAAAGAAGAAAAAAAGAAAAAAATACGAGTAAAAAAAAATAGAGCATCATCGTGCGTCCGCTGTGCAATAAATCTTGGTGGTTTCTTCAATATCCTTCGTGGCCAGGCAAGAGTTTTTTTCTTTTTTTTTTACCTGTATCGGCATTTTTACTGTGTTCACCAGAGTCCCTTGGTCCTTACTAGTCATCTTAAATTCTTGGTGTCTTTCCATTTTTTTTCTTTGTTTCATCCGGGACCTAATCTTTCCATTTTTTCCCCCTCCGCGTACTTATTTTTCTTTAATTTTTTACATACCGTCAACTTTCACCTTCCATTTCTGCCGCTAACATGATCACACCACTCTAGCTTCCTGTACTGTGATCCTACATTATCATACTATACTACATTACGTAAGAAAGAATTTGGAAGGAAAAAAATGATAAAATAAGGAACAAGTAAGAAAAAAAAATAGGAAAGACGAATGATATAAGATGAAATCCAGCATTTCAACACATCAGGAACATCATTAATATTGCTCTGAATATTCTCAGATACCTCCACCACTTTTCCTGTTTAGTTTTTTATCCTTTCATTTCTGAATCATTCCATAACTGTCACACCGAACATCTATTTTAGCATCCTCATTTCTGTAGCATCCATTTTCTTTTCCTTGACTTCCTTGGGCCAAGTTTCCGCTCAATACATCATCGCGGGTCTCGCCACCGGCTTATCCACTTTCACTTTCAATCTCTTGCTGATCTTTCCATCGTAAAAACACGCAAAACTTTATTCTAGTTTTTCCATTTTGTTGTATTATGTGCTTTACTTCTGCATCCAGTCCTCATCCTGTTGGGAGTCCAAGTAGATATCTAGATTCTTCCAGTTTCTTTAGTCTTCCTCCTGATCATTCTCTGTTCAACCGAATAATTGTGTTGTATTTTCTGCTCCCATTTTCCCAATCCAATGTTTCAAAAGCTATTCAGTACCTTCTCTGCTAATACCAGGCAATACCATGTCATCTCCAGGGAGAATGAACCACCCCTACCTGCCCTTTGATGTTCCTCACATTTAAGGGATCATATCCATTCATCATTAGATTAAATTTACATGGGTTTAAACAGGATACCTCCTGAAGACCTCACATTCCAGCTATTAAGGAGCAGTTCTGTCATTTCCACACTGCTAACCTTAATGTGCGTCTTCTTATAGCTATCTGGGCATGTTTCTCGGATCCTTTGCGCTTGTACACCTCCACACCCTGCAGTACCACATGGCACATGACTCTGCACACACCAGACAATAAGAAAATTTGCTGCCACAGGCCAATACATTTTTCTTCTATTGACAATTATTTTTGTGTTTAACACGCAAGCAGCAATGCATGCGTTTAGTAATGCCACGATACTTGAAAGGTGTCCCACTCAATCTTTTAATAATGAAGCCAATGGTACTCGAAATTTCGAACTCCAAAATTGAATAGGCTACCAATGTCACCATTAAGAATGGCGAAAATAAAAATGAAACCTATACATCGTGGAAGGAAAGAGAGAGATCACGTGTTTTTTGTTGGCTTTCCAGATCAACAGAGCATCTCAGCAAAGCTGCTGCAGCAGAACCACAGCCTTGCGGGGATCAACATCAGAATACTTCTTGCTCTTCTTATCTCTTCCTACATATATATATATATATATATATATATATATATATATATATATATATATATATATATATATATATATATATATATATATATATATAATGTAACTTGCGACAGACAACAATAGCAATCAATCAAGAAGGCACATCGAGTCCCTGAACTTTTTACACACTTTTTGTTAACTGGTTAGTGCTTCCCATTTGCAGGATATTTTTTTTAAATTTGTATGCCATAAATGAAATGATTCTGCTTCTTCAATTTTGGTTTAATACGTTGACACTCTCTTTGGGTGCTACTCAAGCCTGGTGACGACTCTAAGTGGTCTTTATTTTGTTTATTTCGAAATCACTTTATGCAAAAACTAACACGGCTGAGCACCGGCTGAACTCCATCACCTTGCCACCTATAGTGTGTCTCACACCAAAATTAAAATTCGAGGAACATCACTGCTATCCATCACTAATTCCAAATGTTCCAGCTCATCTGTATAAGAGGAAGTCATGGCAAAACCTCGCATGACAAACACCTCCGTCAGAGACCTCGGTAAAATTTAACTTGGAGACCCACCCTTCATTCCATTACATAAAGAACCACCAACCGTTATCAAGCACAGCCAAGGAACACCACAAGATGACCGATGAACTACTGGAGAGAGAGAGAGAGAGAGAGAGAGAGAGAGAGAGAGAGAGAGAGAGAGAGAGAGAGAGAGAGAGAGAGAGAGAGAGAGAGAGAGAGAGAGAGAGAGAGAGAGAGAGAGAGAGAGAGAGGGGGTAAAGGTGAAGTAAAGGAATAAAGACACCCAATCTATATTTCTTAATAGAGCAGGAGGAAGGAAGACATGAAGGGGACTCTTAAGAAGTTATTCCTCTTCCCACCAATTTGCTTCATCTTTTCTTGAAGGGAGAGGAGGAGGAGGAGGAGAAGGAGGAGGAGGAGGAGGAGGAGGAGGAGGAGGAGGAGGAGGAGGAGGAGGAGGAGGAGGAGGAGGAGGAGTAAAAGGAATATTTTGATGGTGGAGGTATGTATTACTGATAACTGTAATTGTGTTTGTGATGGTAATGGTGATGATGGTGGTCGAGATGGTGGTGATGTTAATGGTGGCCACACGAGTGAAAAATAACGTGTGTGTGTGTGTGTGTGTGTGTGTGTGTGTGTGTGTGTGTGTGTGTGTGTGTGAAATATACCTATAGTGAGACCAAGAGTATGAAAACTAGAGAGAGAGAGAGAGAGAGAGAGAGAGAGAGAGAGAGAGAGAGAGAGAGAGAGAGAGAGAGAGTGACCACGTGAAGTAATGAGAAGAATAAGTACAAAGAGGAAGGCCAGTCATCACTTTCTCTAATCGCCCTAAGCTCTCATTCTTTCCTCCATTCATTAATATTTTCCTCCATTGATTCTTCTTCCTCACAAACTAAATCCTTGCCTCTCTCTCTCTCTCTCTCTCTCTCTCTCTCTCTCTCTCTCTCTCTCTCTCTCTCTCTCTCTCTCTCTCTCTGCTTTCTGGTTTCATTTTACATCGCTGTCTTATTCTTTCTATCTAGCATCTCAACTTCAACATCCTCTCCTCTCTCTCTCTCTCTCTCTCTCTCTCTCTCTCTACGCAGGATACATAATCTAGATGGAAGCTTCGCAATGTGTCACTCACAGATATACAGTTTCCGCCTGGTTGGCCTCCCCATATCTCTCTCTCTCTCTCTCTCTCTCTCTCTCTCTCTCTCTCTCTCTCTCTCTCTCTCTCCGTGTGTGAATAAGGAGAAAGCACTGGAAGGACCTGATATAATAGAAAGTGTTGATGCAAGAAGCAAGAAGAGAGAGAGAGAGAGAGAGAGAGAGAGAGAGAGAGAGAGAGAGAGAGATGAAGAGATTGATAGACAGACAGATGGACGGACAGATAGGAAGACAGAACTAATGAAAATGAAAGAGATGGAGTTCCGAAATGTTTGAAGCGAGTGCTGGTTGAATACTGAAGGTGGAGGTGGAGGTGGTGGTGGTGGAGGTGGTGGTGGTGGTGGTGGTGGTGGTTATATGGGCTGTGAAGGATAGGTGCTGGTTGTGGTGATGTCTGGTTATGATGATGATGATGATGATGAGGATGTTATTGTTGTTATTGATGACGATGATGATGGTGGTGGTGGTGGTGGTAAAGATGGTCTATTAATATAATTAATTATAATGAGGCAATGATCTAAACTTCTTTCTGCTTCAGTCGCCTTAGTTAATATTCAAAGTACAATGCAGGAAGAGAGAGAGAGAGAGAGAGAGAGAGAGAGAGAGAGAGAGAGAGAGAGAGAGAGAGAGAGAGAGAGAGAGAGAGAGAGAGAGAGAGAGAGAGAGAGAGAGAGAGAGCATATAATATAGGACGTTGGTTTCACTTTTCTCTACACAATGGAACTACAAAAAACACGAAGTAAAATTTATATTAATCCAAATAATCTGCATGCAATTACTGAAAAAAAAAACTGTGACGGGAAGAAAAATGAACAAATATCGTGCTACATTCCAGCCCCGGAGATTGCTTAACTAAACACACACATAATGATGGACCTAATTTTTCAGACACAGGATTTACTTGTTCTCTGTGGCGTACTGAAGGTCACCAACGAGGAATCTGAGAACTGTATGCTGAGACGCTTCCATCCCGCATCTTCACTACATCAAAAAATACTCTAGTTGAAGTTACACGGGTCTTTATTTGTGATTTTATGGTTCTAGAGGCTGACAATTTTTTACACGGCTTTTTATGTGTTATTTCATGGTTCTAGTAACAGACTGGCAATTTTTTTATATCATTAGCAGGAGAAATACTTGAGAATCAGGCTATTCATCTCCATCGTCTTTGAAAACAGTCGGGGTGAGAGAACAAGGCATTTTTTAGTAAGGGTTGAGCCTTGTGATGCCCACCAGCTAACACGAGGCGCTACTCAAGACTGGAAAGAGAAATTGTTATGCAATTTCATCTTTCAAAAAAACATTCAGGTGAAGAACTATAAATCTTTATAATGTATTTTTTCCATTTCTTTGTATCTGTGCAGGTGTATGTTTGTATGTATAAAGGTTTGCCTATCTATCTACCTCCATACACACACACACACGCGTAATATAATGGTTAGCACACTTGACTCACAGTCAAGAGGGCCCGGATTCGAGTCCCGGGAAGCGGCGAGGCAAATGGGAAAGCCTCTTAATGTGTAGCCCCTGTTCACCTAGCAGTAAAATAGGTACGAGATGTAACTCAAGAGGTTGTGGCCTCGCTTTCCCGGTGTGTGGAGTGCGTTGTGGTCTCAGTCCTACCCGAAGATCGGTTTATGAGCTCTGAGCTCGCTCCATAAAGGGAAAGACTGTCTGGGTGACTAACAGACGACCGTGGTGGTGAATTACACATCCACACACACACACACACACACACACGCACACACACACACACACACACACACACACACACACACACACACACACACACACACACACACACACACACACGGTAGCTCAGTGGTTAGTGCGCTGGCTTCACAAGCCAGAGGAC
>NC_059300.1:20398255-20410755 GCF_017591435.1 Portunus trituberculatus
AGTAAAACCTTATCTCGTTCTTGTTTTTCCTTCGTCACTCACTGAAGTCACTGCAGAAACAATCATCCATCCTCGTGCTTATCTTTTCCTTGTCTTAATGCTGCTGCTGTTGTTGTTGTTGTTGTTGATTTTGTTTGCTGCTGCTGTTGTTGTTGTTGTTGTTGTTGACGGTGGTGATAGTGGTGGTAGTCGTGGTGGTGGTGGTTGTATCTATATTTTCACATTTTCTGTATTGCATTTTGGAAATCATATCAGTGTGTGTGTGTGTGTGTGTGTGTGTGTGTGTGTGTGTGTGTGTGTGTGTGTGTGTGTGTGTGTGTGTGTGTGTGTGTGTGTGTCTCTGTCTCTCTCTCTCTCTCTCTCTCTCTCTCTCTCTCTCTCTCTCTCTCTCTCTCTCTCTCTCTCCGTATTTTGCATTCTAAGACTGCTTCTCTTGCGTTCTTTCCTTTCCTTTTTCTTCCATTCACTTTTATTCTCGTCTTTCTCTTCCGTTTCTTTCATGACTTTTCCTGTTTTTCCTCCTTCCTCCTCCTCTTCCTCCTCCTCCTCCCCTTCCTCCTCTTCCTCTTATTCCTCATTATTCTTCTACTTCTCCTTCTTCTTCTTCTTCTTCTTCTTCTTCTTCTTCTTCTTCTTCTTCTTCTTCTTCCTCATCTTCTTCTTCTTCTTCTTCTTCTTCTTCCTCTTCTTCTCATCTTCCTCCTTTATTCATCTTTTCTACCCCGATTCACTTTCTCCTGTTTCTCCTTTACCTTCACCTTTTCCTTCCTCTTCTTTCCCGTCATATTATTTTCTCACTGCTTCAAAATTCTTCTTTCTTTATACAACCACTCCTCCTCCTCCTCCTCCTCCTCCTCTTCCAGCTTCTTCAATTACCAATCCTCCACTAACCACGATTCCTGCAACGGCTTATGGTTTCCTCCTCCTCCTCCTCCTCCTCCTCCTCCTCCTCCTCCTCCTCCTCCTCCTCCTGTTCCTCCTCCTGTTCCTCCTCCTCCTCCTCCTCGTCTTGGTCTGAGGCGCCTCATTAGAAGCAAAGAATAAGTCATACATCTTTCTTATCAGCCACTAATGCTTCTTTCTATTCTTCCCTCCGTGACGCCTTTCCGTGAACTATGTAATGGATGTTGTGTGTGTTTCCTTCCTTCCTCCTGCTGCATAAACAGGGTCGTTAGGGGAGGTCGTTATGTGTAGAGAACAACATACACAGGCATACACACGCACATATATATACATGATTTTTTTTTTTTTTTCTTATTTCAGCTGCTGTGTTGTTTTTAAGTTGCATCCTTTTTTGTACGTTTCTTTTTTTTTTCTAAGGTATGCTTGTATAAACACACACACACATACGCACTGCATACACACACACACACACACACACACACACACACACACACACACACACACACACACACAGCGTAGTGTAGTGGTTAGCACGCTCGACTCACAATCGAGAGGGCCGGGTTTGAATCCCGCGGCCGCCGTGGTACAGTGGAACCGTGCGTGCTTTGGGATCCGAGGGGTCTCCAAGCGCACTGGTTCGAATCCTGTCCACGGTCCGAGTGTAGGTTGGGCTTCCTCACTCGGGACAACGGTTTCCTAGCGGGTGATTTTGAGATAGGTGGTGCCCCAAAAAAGTATCCCCTTTAGCCCAGAAATTCCCGTGAAAAGCCCACATGGTATAAAAAAAAAAATAAATAAATAAAAAGCGGCGAGGCAAATGGGCAAGCCTCTTAATGTGTGGAGTGTGTTGACCTAGCAGTAAATAGGCACTGGATGTAACTCGAGGGGTTGTGGCCTCGCTTTCCCGGAGTGTGGAATGTGTGATGTGGTCTCAGTCCTACCCGAAGATCGGTCTATGAGCTCTGAGCTCGCCTCGTAATGGGGAAGACTGGCTGGGTGACCAGCAGGCGACCGTAGTGAATTACACACACACACACACACACACACACACACACACACACACACACACACACACACACACACACACACACCTACGCAACTTTTCAATACTGTGTGAGAGGAAACGAGGCAAAAGGTTTTCTATTTCTTTCCTTTATCGTCAGTATTCAATCCTCTCCTTTTCATTTTTTTTCTTGTTATTTCAGTGAATGCGTACCTCATTTCTTTACTGTGGCTTCCCTTTGTTCTTTCTCTTTTTCGTTTTTTTTTTTCTTCTTTGTATTGTTTTTTTCATATTTCTTACTGTTTGGCGTTTCTTTTATGTGAGTTTATTTTGAGGTCATTTTCTGCTTCTCTCTCTTTCTTTTTCTCTACTTTCTCGCATTCTTTTCTACGTTATTTCTCTAATTCTTTCATGGTTTTCTCTTCGATGTTTTCTACTATTTGTTTTCTTTTTTCTGTGAGTTTTTGTGCCCTCTATTGATTTTTCCTTATCTCTTACTGGATCTCACAGGATTCTCAATTTTTCGTTCTTTTTCCTTTCATCTCATCTTTTTCCCTTCTTTTCCTTTTCAATATCTCCTTTAGTTTCCCCTTGTCCTCCTGTTTCTTCCCTTTAAATCCTATCTTTCTCTTACGGATTAACTCTAACTCTCTCTCTCTCTCTCTCTCTCTCTCTCTCTCTCTCTCTCTCTCTCTCTCTCTTTGTCCCTCTCTCTCTCTTTCCGTATCTTTCATCCAGTTCCTACGCTTTGTTTTTCTTAAATCTCTTTCTGTCCTTCTCCCTTATTCCTCTTTGTATCTCTTGTTCCTTCTCTTACTTCCTTTCTCTTTTGTTTTTCCGTTTTATTTTCATATTTCCTTCCTTCATCAATCTGTTTCCATTTTCCTCTTTTTTTCATTGTCTTTCTTTCTTTCCATCATTATCTTTCCATCTCCACTCTTATTTCTTCCTCCTGTGTCCTTTTATCATTCTGGCTCCATTTCTTTCTTCGTATAATGCCTTCCCTTCCTGTCTTCCTGCTTCATTCTATTTCGCCTCTTCCTTCTTCTCCCTTTCCTTCCCTTCACGCTTCCGTTTGGTGGACGCTCTGCATATCTGTTAGCCAGCTGTATCCTGAACGCCAAGACTGAGACAGCTGTTGCCCTCCTCCTATCCTCACTTCACTGACACACACACGTACACACATACACAGCCACACCCAGAGTTGGTAAGTTAGTTTATTGAGAAAGCAAAATGTAATTCCGAAATCTAACAAAATATAATAAACAAAAGAAGACAAAATTGAAATCTGTAAAACAATAACAATGCATATCAATTCTTTTTTTTATGTGAGGCAACGTAAAAACATCATACGTACAGTCAGTCAGTCAGTCAGTCAGTCAGTCAGTCAGTCAGTCAGTCAGTCAGTCAGTCAGTCAGTCAGTCAGTCAGTCAGTCAGTCAATCTCTCTCTCTCTCTCTCTCTCTCTCTCTCTCTCTCTCCACATCTGATATTCTTCACTAAACAGGATTTGGTAAGGATAACATCATCTTACCTTCCCTTCTCTTCCCATCTTCCCTCTCCCTTTCCATTCCCTCCATTCTTCCTTCACAGTCTTTGCCTCCTCTCTTCCCTCACTCTTAAGTCTTTTTCTCCCTCTTGGACTTTCTCTCTATCCTTTTCTCACGGTCAGTCTTTCTCTCACTCCTTCCACGCCTCTTCTTACCTCCTTTAAGTCTTTCCCTCCCTCTTCTTCCCTACCTTTTACTGTCTCCATCCCTTCTAAGTCCTTCCCTCCATCTTATTTCTCCTTCCACTCTCATTTCCTCCCGCCTCGATCTTCACCCAGCCTCGCCCTCCTCGTCTGATCTCTTCCCCTGCTCACCATAACCTAAGATCCTTTAATAATAACAAAATTCACCAAAAGGGCAAGGGAAACTTATACTGGCACCAATTTGCTTCAGGCGAGTGACACTTTACCCTCTCTCCCTCCACTCCTCCTCTCCCGCCCACCTCTCCCTAGCTTCAGCTCCTCCTCCACCCATCGCGGAGGATTTAATAACCTCGGAGGGTGACACTGCCTCCTCGGGGGTGTAAATAAGGGCGGCAAGGGGGAGGCGGTGTTGGGATGGGCGGGGCGAGGGTTGATTGGGACGGGTGGGGCGAGGAGGTACAGATCGTCTCAGTTTTCATTAAAGGTTTTATGTGAAGATTGGTTTGATGTGAGCAGTCAGGTGGAGAAAAGTTAACTTCCCTCTCCATCTCCCCATCTCTCTCTCTCTCTCTCTCTCTCTCTCTCTCTCTCTCTCTCTCTCTCTCTCTCTCTCTCTCTCTCTCTCTCTCTCTCTCTCTCTCTCTCGGATAAGCCTTCCCCAAGGGCTTATGGTGGAAGCCTCCTAAAAGAGAGCTATCTAAAATTAGGTTCCCGAATAGACCTCCCCGCCTTACGCCTAAATTTCACTGCCCTTCCCTGTCCACACTTCCTTTGATGCTTATTTTTTGCAAATGTAGCACCCAACACACACACACACACACACACACACACACACACACACGTAAAAAAGACAACAATGAAAAAATGTTCACTATTGTAACCTTTCTTAAATCTGATCGCGGCCTTAAAAGAATAAAATGAAATAAGAACCACAAAAATCCCGAACGAGAGAGAGAGAGAGAGAGAGAGAGAGAGAGAGAGAGAGAGAGAGAGAGAGAGAGAGAGAGAGAGAGAGAGAGAGTAAAAACGAAACATATACAAAGAACAATGACAGAAAAAAGAGCAGGGGACGAGATCCAGGTGTGAGAATCGATGAGCACCTGTTGAGCGGCGGATCAGCGGAGAACACAGGCGGGGAACGGTGGCAAAGGCGGCAGAGAGAGAGAGAGAGAGAGAGAGAGAGAGAGAGAGAGAGAGAGAGAGGTGGTGGTAAAACGTAAGAATGTAAGGAAAGAGACAAGTAAACAAGAGGAATGGAAAGATAATGTTGAAAGAGCGTAAGAAGACAAAAAAAAAAAAAAAACAGGGGAGAAAGAACAAGAATGGATAAAGAAAACCACAATAAATAATGAAGATTTGCGAACATGAAGGAAGACAAGAAGGAATCAGAAGAGGTAAATATAAAAAAAAAAAAAGATAGGAAGGAAAAAAAAAAGCAAAATTAAGAAGAAAAATAAATGAAAAATGTAATAAGTGATTAGATTATTGAACAAATTATAGAAAAAAAAAAAAAGAAAATTCACAACAGGTAAAATGAAAGAGGAGTAATGAAGAAAACAAAGAAAAAAAGAACAACATGGAAGTTAAAACAACGTACATAAAATAAAGAAGAATAAAGAAAACAAAACAAAAGAAACATGAAAAAAAAAATTGGTAAGACTAGAGCAAGTGAGAAGGCAAAAGAAAAAAAAAAAGAAAAAAAATTGATATAATATATGAAAACTAGCAACTATGAAAAGGAGGAGGAGGAGGAGGAAGAGGAAGAGAAAGAAGGAAGGAGGAGGAGGAAAAGGAGGATTAGGAGGAAAATGATAACTGATTGGGAAGGAACGCGGAGGTGAGAACGATCGAGTCAGATATGAAACACTAAACACTGAAGAGAAAGAAGTAAGAGGAAAAGAAAAGTTAGCGGTAAGTAAAGACGTTAATAAGATGAGAACAACGCAACATACCGGACCGTGAAAGAGTAAAGCAAAATAGAGAAGCAAGAGTGAGTTAATAAGATAGAAGAAGAGAAAAGTAAAATAACAAAGACCAAAACTATAAGAAAAAAGAGAAGACATTTTGCAAGACAGTGGAAAGAAGAAAGAATTAATTGAATATAAAGAGAGAACAATAGTAAAAATAAATAAACATGAAGAACAATACATTAAGAAAGATAAAAGGCAAATTAGAAAACCAAGAAAAAAAGAGAAACAATCTAGCACATTGAGAGAGAGAGAGAGAGAGAAAAAAAACAGCACCATGGAAAATAAATAGAAGGATGAAACAAAGAATAAAACAAGGAAAAGAAAATGGAAGCAAGTAAAAGAAGAGACATGAAGAGGACAAGGCCGTTCAAAAATAGGAATAAAATACAAAAAATTAAATAAAAAAAAAACGAACCTAATTAGAAAAAGAAATAACAACATAAAATAGGAAAACAGGAAGTAATAAAGGAAGAAATGAAGAAAAAAAACAATATGTGGAGGGAGAGAAAATAGAAAAGAAAAATAACACGGTTGCATGGATGTCAAGGAAGGAGGAGGAGGAGGAGGAGGAGGAGGAGGAGGAGGAGGAGAAGGAGAAGGAGAAGAAGGAGAAGGAAAAAGAAAAGGAAAGGAGAAGGAGAAGGAGAAGGAGGAGGAGGAGGAGGAGGAGAGGTAGGTAGGAAGGAAGGAAGATGGAGGAAGGTAAGAAAGAACATAGAAAGAATGGTGTAAAAGCCAGAAGTGGAAAAAGAACGAGCGATGAGAGAGGGGATGGGAAGCGTCGAGAGGTGAAGAGGAGGAAGGAAGAGAGACGATTGGAGAAGAGGAGGAGATAGAAGGAGAAAGATTGAATGAACAGTAACGAATAAAGTGAAAACAAATGACAGATAAAGAAGAGAGTGGGTGGACGGAGGGGAGGAAGGAAGGAGAACGACAAAATACAAAAAAAAAAAAAGACAACTGAATGAAGAACCAGATAAAATAAATTGGAGTAATGGAGGTGGATGACAGAAGAGAAAAGCGAAGGGGAGATGGAAAAAGAAAAAAAAAATAAAGCAAGAGATGAAGATAGAGGGAGAAAAAAATGTGGGAGGGTGAAGGGTGAGAGAGAAAGGACAATGTGAACTAAAAATAGGGAAATGAGACGAGGGAGGATGATCAAAAGGAGATAAGACAAAAGGAACGAGTAAGAAAGAAGAGAAGCACTAATGACTTGCAAGGAGAAAGAGAGAAGGAAAAGACTAAGGAGAGAAAAAGTTAGAAATGAAAGGAAACTATAAGACTGAGACTCTATAAAGAGAATAAGTTAAAAAATACACAGGGAGAGAAGAGAAGGAAGAAGAACCACGGAAAAACATTAAGGAAGGAAGTAAAATATAGACACAAGGAGGATGAGGCAAAGGAAATGATAGGGAGGAAAACAAGAAAAGGGAAGGAAAACCGAGTAAAAACATGAATGGCTAATCAATCTTTCACTGGCATTAGATTTCCATATATACATATTAAAAAAAAATAAATTACTTTCATTATATCTTGGTATACTTAAGATATTCCTCAATGAACCTACACACTCAATTAATTACATAAACATCAATATAAGTCTTTTCCCACACTTACATAAAACAAAGGTGCGAACTTATTGTGAAAATGAGAGAATGTGTGTGTGTGTGTGTGTGTGTGTGTGTGTGTGTGTGTGTGTGTGTTTCACTGTTTATTTGATTTGCTGCAGTCTCTGACGAGACAGCCAGACGTTACCCTACGGAACGAGCTCAGAGCTCATTGTTTCCGATCTTCGGATAGGCCTGAGACCAGGCACACACCACACACCGGGACAACAAGGTCACAACTCCTCGATTTATATCCCGTACCTACTCACTGCTAGGTGAACAGGGGCTACACGTGAAAGGACACACACCCAAATATCTCCAACCGGTCGAAGAATCGAACCCCGGTCCTCTGGCTTGTGAAGCCAGCGCTCTAACCACTGAGCTACCGGGTGTGTGTGTGTATGTGTGTGTCTGTGTGTGTGCGTGTGTCTGTGTGTGTGTGTGTGTGTGTGTGTGTGTGTGTGTGTGTGTGTGTGTGTGTGTGTGTGTGTGTGTGTGTGTGTGTGTGTGTGTGTGTGTGTGTGTGTGTGTGTGTGTGTGTGTGTGTGTGTGTGTGTGTGTGTGTGTGTGTGTGTGTGTGTGTGTGTGTGTGTGTGTGTGTGTGTGTGTGTGTGTGTGTGTGTGTGTGTGTGTGTGTGTGTGTGTGTGTGTCTGTCTGTGTGTGTGTGTGTGTGTGTGTGTGTGTGTGTGTGTGTGTGTGTGTGTGTGTGTGTGTGTGTGTGTGTGTGTGTGTGTGTGTGTGTGTGTGTGTGTGTGTGTGTGTGTGTGTGTGTGTGTGTGTGTGTGTGTGTGTGTGTGTGTGTTTGCTCTCTCACCACGACTATTTTCCAAGGCCACAGAGGTGATTAGCGGTGTTTTCAAGAGTGTTTCTCCAGTTAATAATGTAGAAATCTTGTCACTCTGCCTCTAGAACCGTAAAAAACATCTTAAAAACTCGTGTAAACTTAAATAAAACCTGAAATAGTGGAGCTGAAGCACAGATGCGTTTGAGAATACGAGCCTATGTGTGACCTGACTACTGCATGGCCACGTAGATGAACAGGCAGCTCCCTCTTGAAGGTTATTGCGGGGCTCAAGAGGACGCCCATCTCATGTCACGCACCTCAGCCTACCCTGACTGTGATGGACAGACAGGTGATGCGGGGAGATTAAAGGTATACTGGTCGATAATGACTTACCGGCTTGCACATACATACATACATACACATGAGAGAGAGAGAGAGAGAGAGAGAGAGAGAGAGAGAGAGAGAGAGAGAGAGAGAGAGAGAGAGAGAGAGAGAGAGAGAGAGAGAGAGAGAGAGAGAGAGAGAGAGAGAGAGAGAGAGAGAGAGAGAGAGAGAGAGTCATTTAATCAATCCGTAATAAAAAAAAATGCCTCTGAAAGCAAGAGGACGAGAAACAATAGTAAACTCTGTAGCACGAACCTCGCCACACCACACCACACCACGCCACGCCACGCCACACCACACCAGGCCACACCACGCCACGCCACCGCTGCTAATAGGCTTGTAAGAGGACGCCACCCTTCTCACACCCTCACCCTTGTGTGTACTTTGAGGCGCAACATTAATAAAGCTTCCCTCAAGGACAACAGCACTTCAGAGAGGGAACACACCACTCCTTCCCTCTCTCCTTCCATCCCTCTAACCTTCCTATCCTTCCCTCCTATCCTTCCCTCTCTTTTCAACCCTCTTTAATTTCCTGCAATCCTTCCCTCTTCTTCTATCCTTCTTTGATTCCCTCACTGTCAATTTCCTCCAATCCTTCCTCTCTTTTTCCATCACTTTTATCTTCCTTCAGTATCCCTTTCCTGCAATCCTTCTCTCTCTCTATTTCCATTCCTTATCTTTCCTTGATATTCCTTTTCTCCACTCCTTCCCTCTCTCCTTCCCTCTCCCTTCACTACTCCTTTTCCTCCAATCCTTCCCTCTCTCCATCCTTCTCTCTTATCTTCCCTCACTTTCTCTTTCAACCCTTTCCTCCAATCCTTCCCTCTCCCATCACCCCTTCTCTCCACCTCACCATCCTTCTCTCTCTCTCTCTCTCTCTCTCTCTCTCTCTCTCTCTCTCTCTCTCTCTCTCTCTCTCTCTCAAAAGAACTAACCCTTTCCTCCAACTCTTCCTTCATCCCTTCCCTCTCCACCTCCCATCACCCGACCTTCTCTCCATGACTCCTGTTCTTTCTCTCGGCCATAACAAAGCAAATCCCACCACCACCACCACCACCACCATCATCACCACCTCCACCAAAACATCCTTCATATCACGCCTAACCACCTCCCTGTCCCCTCGTCTGTCATCTCGTCACCTCTCCTTTTCCCTCTCCCTGACGTGCTATTCGTCCCCTCACCCTCCCTCCTACTTGACAGCCACCCCCTCAACCCTCGTCTCCTTACCCTCGACCCCTCCACATCCCCATAAATTAAGCTACTTTACCGAGAGGAGAGAAATAATTGGAATGTGCTGAGAGACTGAATTAATTGGCGGAGGAAGGGCAAGGAACGGAGGGAGGAGCGGGAGGGAGGAAAGGAAGGTTTTGGGGTTAGGAAGGAAAGAACAATTGAGAGTTGGAGGAAAGAAGGGAGGAAGGGAGGAAATGAAACTCGTGAGGAAAGTATTGCTCAAGATGACTCTCTATGCAGGAGGGAAAAGGGGAAGGAATGAATGAATGAGGAGGAAAAGAAGGAGGGAGAGAGGGAGGAAAAAAGGAAGGAAGGAAGGAAGGAAGGAAGGAAGGAAGGAAGGAAGGAAGGAGGCAGATAATAGTAAGTTGGAATTAAAAAAGGTGGAAAGGTGAATGAAGAGATGGGATGAAAGATGAAGACAATGAGAGAGAGAGAGAGAGAGAGAGAGAGAGAGAGAGAGAGAGAGAGAGAGAGAGAGAGAGAGAGAGAGAGAGAGAGAGAGAGAGAGGGAGAGCAAAAGTAAAGTGGCAGGCTCTCTTTACTAACTTTATCTGTTCTTTTTAGGTCTTACTGTGTTTCCAATCTCTCTCTCTCTCTCTCTCTCTCTCTCTCTCTCTCTCTCTCTCTCTCTCTCTCTCTCTCTCTCTCTCTTCGTAATCTCCATCCTTTCCCCAGCTTATCTCCCTCACTCTCTCTGGTCTCTCTCCTCAATCCATCTATCCCCTCCTCCTCTCCTCCCTCTCCGCTCCCTCTTCCCCTCCATTCATCAATCGAGGCTGCTGAGAAAGGGACAAAGCCGCCTTCAGGAGGAAAGGAAGGAGGAAACTCCCTTCAAAAATTACCTCTTGCTTCTCCTAAAGGCGAGAAGATGATAAATTGGAGGCGAGGACACGAAATTGCAACTTTTATGCGTGTCTAAGGCGAGAGAGAGAGAGAGAGAGAGAGAGAGAGAGAGAGAGAGAGAGAGAGAGAGAGAGAGAGAGAGAGAGAGAGAGAGAGAGAGAGAGAGAGAGAGAGGGGGGGAAGAAAGACGGGAAGAGGGATAGAAAGGGAAAGTTAAGGCAAATTCAAATTCAGTGTAAGATAAATTATGGCTATCCTCTCTCTCTCTCTCTCTCTCTCTCTCTCTCTCTCTCTCTCTCTCTCTCTCTCTCTCTCTCTCTCTCCACCATGCACCAAAGATGGGAGATGGGAGGAAGGAAAGGAAAAGAAAAGAGTAAGGAAGTGGAGAATAGGGAAAGTAAAAGGAAAGAGAGGGAAAGGGAGGGAGAGGCTGGGTAATGGAAGAAAGTCAGAGGGACGAAGAAGGAACAAGAACATTTGGGTACAGAAGGAAAAAATTGAAATTGGAAAGTCTTGGGTCACATCTGGAAAACTAGGGAGGAGGAGGAGGAGGAGGAGGAGGAGGAGGAGGAGGAAGAGGAGGAGGAGGAGGAGGAGGAGGAGGAGGAGGAAGAGGAGAGAGAGGAGCTGATTACATTCGGAGAAGAGAGAGAGAGAGAGAGAGAGAGAGAGAGAGAGAGAGAGAGAGAGAGAGAGAGAGAGAGAGAGAGAGAGAGAGAGAGAGAGAGAGAGAGAGAGAGAGAGAGAGAGAGAGAGAGAGAGAGAGAGAGAGAGAGAGAGAGAGAAAATCTAACCTAATTAAATCTACAGAAAACTCGTCAGAATCAGCACATTTTCCTTCACCACACACACACACACACACACACACACACACACACACACACACACACACACACACACACACACACACACACAGGTTCATAATGACAATACTACGTTACTGAAAGACACAAACACAGGGTGGCAGGAACTGAGATCTCATGTGTACTGCACCTCTTGATTGGCACCCCATTAGTGTACTTCAGAGCGCCAGGTATTTGTCTCGTTAAGATGAACAAATGTGTGACTTGCATCTTTAATCAGCATAGGTACAAAAACACTAACTTATTTAATCTACTTAGGTTAAAAGATATAAATAGTTGATGGTGTACGTACGCGAGAAGTAAAAGTAATATAATGGAATAAAACTTAATGATTCCATGTTTTTAATGTAGTTTTACCTCAAATTTTGGTTATTTTTCTTAGCTACTTTTATTTATGAAGGAAGCGGAGCTTTCAAGGCATTTATTTCATTCTTTTCGCTAACTCTCTCGGCCCTGTTCGTGGACCGGCATCTAAGTGATCCTTCTTGTTTAACCCCTTCAATACTGGGACATATTTTTTACCTAGACATTTGTGTACGCGATTAGACCATAATATTGACATTAGGAAAGGTTTATAAGGTCAGAAGATTAATGGTCACAGTCTTCACTATTT
The DNA here is from genome assembly GCF_017591435.1 of Portunus trituberculatus. NCBI lineage: Eukaryota > Metazoa > Arthropoda > Malacostraca > Decapoda > Portunidae > Portunus > Portunus trituberculatus. The sequence goes on from NC_059300.1 coordinate 20,410,156, forward strand.
TAACCTCCTACGTAAGTCTCTAAAGCTGTATAAAATCCCCAAGCAGAAAGCAGCATGAATATGGAAACGCATCATGGTACTTAAGAGGTTTATCGTTTTTGTTGGTCTTCATCAGTTTTCTCTTCTCACATAACAAAATAAAAACCTCTCATTCACTTAACCATCCCAATTACAACTCCTCAAAAAACAAGACAACAATCCTGATCCTTTGCATTACTATTTCCATCATCTTTCCCACTGTCTTTCCTCCTCCCTCCTTCCCTCCAGTGCTTTCATTACAGGCGCTTCCCTTCCTGCCGTATTTCTCCTGCTCCCCTTGGTCTCATAGTGTGCTAATCGTCTTAGTCCAAGTGCTTACGGCTTGGGGGCTGCACGCTTCTCTCAGGCGCAAGGCGTGGTGAGGCGTGGATGCGTGGCTGGTGTGTGGCAGAGGTGTGGTTGGTGTGGATGTGGTGTGGTTGGTGCTGGATGATATGGCTGACTTGAGACTGTTAGTGACAATATGGTGTAACTCAGGAGGGCGTGGAAGAGGGATAGATGAGCTGTGGGTGGTGTGGGTGGGTGTCTAGAGGCATGGGTGAGCAATGAGCGGCGTGGGTG
>NC_059300.1:20415755-20435755 GCF_017591435.1 Portunus trituberculatus
GAAGCATCGCCTGGGCGGACAGACAACGTTTCACTGTAACTTCCTCGCTTTTCATTCTCGCGTTCCAGTACTTCTGGCGCGGTATTACGATTATTTCCTTCTTAATGCAGAGAGGCTGAGTGAGCAATGTAAAATGGCTCATGGCTACAATAGGCTCAAAAATAGTCAGCCTAATTGCTGCTCACCAAAGTTGAGCGGGTGAGAGAGAGAGAGGATCCCAATCATGGTAGTCTTGAAGTGGTGGAAGGCAAAAGGAGGGCAAGGAAACAGAATTAGACAGACGGTTCCAAAGTTTAAAACTGAAATGGAAATAAAGAGTGAAGACTGGCTGATTTTTGCATCAATAAAGTGAGGAGGAATAGGAATGGGAATAAATAAACTTAACGTCCGGCAGGGCAGTGGAACTAAATATTACTAAAGAAAGCTTGCATGTTCAAGTTTAAGTGTTTCCAACAGTGTTAAATAAGTTAAACACAGGTAAACAATTTCTAGAAACAAATAAATACTTAAAACGCGACACCAGCCTCCCTCACTGCCGCCATTATAAGCTGGCTGGCAGTATAAGAATCATAACACGATTATCTTGTTTTGTGCTTTCTTTCTATACTTCAGTCCCATTAATCAGGCCAGGCCAACACTACCTCCACAGATCACCTGCTTACCGCCGTACAGGCCAGCTTGTCGCGTGTGTTGGCAGGAAGGCGAGCATCACAGGCGCACCTGTGCGTCAAAGGCTGTTTGTCTCATTAGTTTTCTTTTTGAACTTACAGTCTTGACTTTCTCTCAGGGCTGCCTTTCCTGCTTTTTCTACTCTTCTTATTTTACTGAATCTTTCCCGTTTTCCTTGCAGCAGCACTACTACTCAGTAAAATTTCTTTTTAAAACTCTATTCAACTTATTCTTATTTCATTCACCTTTATGCTTTGCATCTTACAAGAGTTTATCAGTATTTTTACTAATTCACGTCTTTTCATCAGTACTTTAGGACGGTCTGCCTTGCTCTGTTTTTCATTCTCCTAAAACTTGACTTCTTGAAGAGGCGAGCATCAGCTCACCTCCAAACTAAATTGACTTTTCTTTTTTGTAGTTCTTTTACTTTTCTCTTCAGGGAGTTGCGCTTGGCGTCTTTTTCCTAAGTTTGTTTTACAATCTCTGTCCTGCCTCCTCTTGTTGCACAGAGGACGTTCCTGTACTCTTACAAAGCTTTGGTTCTTGTAAGAATACAGTAACTACTGCCAATATTCCATCAATTTTATTAACTTTTAAAGTTTTCTATGGAGGATTCAATATTTTTTAGCATCGAAAATGTTTCATACCGTGGTATCAAAAGATGGTGTGATTTCAGATCATGTGTTCATGGATTCCTTGAGCTTAAAGCAGAGCGTGTCATAGACAATTGCGTTTTGTGTTCATTTCTTCCCTTGATTTAGTCTCCCGTTTTAATGAACTTTAACAGTTTTCATATGATTAATTTCAAAATATTTAACTTTTCATGATTCCATTTCTATTTCATCCTCTCACAGGACACGCAGCAAAGAGATTTGCCTTCCCGTTTGGACGTGCTTTGCCTTGTAGCTGATCGGGACAAAGAGTAGTCGATACAGCAGCCGTTAATGCCTTTTTTCGTACCATATCCGCTGCTGTTGCATCCCACGGGCCTTGCCCACGTCCTTGCGCCCACATCATTGCCTCTTTAGCTGCTCAAAACAGTCTCCGCGCCGCAGACGGGAGTTTTCTTTTTTGTGACGTTTCTTTTACTCTGCCCAATTTGCCATGTCTGAAAAAAAAAAAACGGGATAACTTACAATTGTTTCTCGTGATGTCCTCTAAAGCCTCACAAAAGAGTACCTGGGTTCCTTGATGACAACAGGCAAGTCTCTACTTTACGGCAGAAGATGACATTGGGCTGGTGGTGATCAGCAACAACAGCAGGAGTAGTGACAAGCAACATTAACAGTAACCTCACCACCAGCACTATCACCACCACCACCAATACCACCCTTGAGGAAACACACAACACAGGAGCGCCAACACAACCCCGTCACACCACAACACAACACACAAAAGAATGTCAAACTTCCCCACAAGAAGGAAAGAAAAATACGGGCGGCCAACTATTCTTCTATCAAGTTTACTAGACACACACAGAGTTAATGGCGGTAAATAGACACCCTTTACGAATGTCCCGCCCATCGTCTTCACTGGATACCTATGACCTCTGTGCTTTCTCTCTCTCTCTCTCTCTCTCTCTCTCTCTCTCTCTCGTAACTTTATATCATTCAACATTTTTCTTTTCCTGTCTTTTATCATTTTATTTTCGACCGTCTACATTTTTCTATTTCAGCACTGTCTGTGTTTTTCTTTCCTTCAACTTTATATAGCTTCACTTATTTGTTTTACTTTCTCATTCACAATCTTCTTTTCTTTTTGCTTTTCCTTGTACCTTTACATTTTTCTATTTTTCTATATATCTACCTGCCAGTCTGTCCGTCAATCTTTGTGTAAGTCTCTCTCTCTCTCTCTCTCTCTCTCTCCGTCTCTCTCTCTAAGTGTCTCTCTCTCTCTCTCTCTCTCTCTCTCTCTCTCTCTCTCTCTCTCTCTCTCTCTCTCTCTCTCTCTCTCTCTCTCTCTCTCTCTCTCTCTCTCTCTCTCTCTCTCTCTCTCTCTCTCGTACTGAGCTGAACTTTGCTTTTTAACATGAGAGTGGAAGCTTAAAAAAAAAAGTAACATGCTTGCACCTACTAAGGCCTATTCTTATGCAGTCCAGTCATCCTCACCCATTAGTGTTATCTACTTTTATTATCGTCTATATGTTCACCTACTTTCTTCACTATGCGGTATTCATTCAGTTAACGAACATATAGTCTACATACGTCTTACATTTTCATCAACTAAATTACTACTCCATCTACTACATTACTGATACCAACACGATTTAAAACTTCTATCACCTCACATGATGCATAGAATTAACTCCTTCAGTACTGGGACCTTCAAATTTGTGTGCGATTAGACCATTTCATTGACATTAGGAAGGGTCTAAGGAGATCAGAAGATTAATAGCTACAAGTCTTCACTAATTTAATCCCCAACATGAGTTTCTGAAGCTGTACAAAATCACCAACCAGCAAACAGAATGGATATGGAAACGCGTCGTACTTCCTAACTGATTATTCCTAGCCACCCTTAAAAATTACAAGCAAACTTTCAACCTACTGTTCTTTCTCCACATGAGCTCCCTGGCTTGTATCGCTTCTTACCGTCCGTTGCGCAAAAAAGCAATCCAAATTTTCTCTATAAAGTGTTTCTCCTCGGCGCGTATCGTCTCTCTGTGTTGCGACTCTATACGTCCAGTTAATGCCCCTCCTCCCCAGCGTCTAATTCCGTCCATTCTGACCCTGAGTAATTGTGTCTAATGTTCTTCTTTACCTGCAAATGTCTGTTTCCTGTCGCTTCCACTCGCTACCTACTTACCCTTCACTCTCTCTCTCTCTCTCTCTCTCTCTCTCTCTCTCTCTCTCTCTCTCTCTCTCTCTCTCTCTCTCTCATCGATATCAGAGAGAGAGAGAGAGAGAGAGAGAGAGAGAGAGAGAGAGAGAGAGAGAGAGAGAGAGAGAGAGAGAGAGAGGAACTGAGAGAGAGGAAGGGCGCTTGTAAAAATAAGAGAACAACGAACATGAAAGGAAGTGGTGTTGAGGGAAACAAAAGAGGGAAGGAAGGAAGGAGAGTAAATAAAGAGTGAGAAGAACCGTTTCAAGATACCGAGAAACAATAGGAACTTAAAGTGAAGGTCAAACAAGGAACAAATGACGAGAGAGAGAGAGAGAGAGAGAGAGAGAGAGAGAGAGAGAGAGAGAGAGAGAGAGAGAGAGAGAGAGAGAGAGAGAGAGAGAGAGAGAGAGAGAGAGAGAGAGAGAGAGAGAGAGAGAGAGAGAGAGAGAATATTATAAGAAGTCTGCGAGAAAATGTTACAAAAAAAATATGATGCAGCGAAAATATAATGAGAAATATAATTAACAGAATAAAAATGAAAGAATCCTTCGTAGATCAAAGATACGCTAATAAGGAGGAGGAGGAGGAGGAGGAGGAGGAGGAGGAGGAGGAGGAGGAGGAGGTGGAGGGAGGGGAAACTACGTACCATTAATAATACAGTAATGAACCTCCCTTGATTTCCCCTCTCCTTTCCCTTCCCTTTCCCCTTCCCTCTCTTCCCCTCCCCCCACCGTCCCACCCTCTGCCTCATGCCTGGCGCTGAACTAAAGGGAAAAACACAAGATTCTGCTGGTGATGATGATGATGATGATGATGATGATGATGATGATAATTAGGTATAAAGGTGATGATTATGTTGGGAAGGTAAGAAGGGTGGATGAGATTCAATAATTAAAAGTAGGAATAATAATGACGATGATTATGATTATGATTACCGTGGTGATGGTGGTGATGACGATCTTGATAGTAGTAGTAGTAGTAGTGGTGGTGGTGGTGGTGGTGGTTGTATTGGAAGTAGTGGTGGGGTGGTAGTAGTAGTAGTAGTAGTGGTAGTAGTAGTAGTAGTAGTAGTAGTAGTAGTAGTAGTAGTAGTAGTAGTAGTAGTAGTAGTAATAGTAGAAATAGAAGTAAAGGCTAACAACAATAAACGTACTGTGAGAATTAAGTTCAAGATGAAAATGGCTTTGCACACACACACACACACACACACACACACACACACACACACACACACACACAGGCTTCTGCTTCAAAAGGGTCGAGGTCTCAAACTTTCCAGAAGTGAACTGAGCCGAACTTGCGAGTGACGAGGCCCCCCATTCCCTCCCTCCCCATCCCAGTCCCTCTCTCTCTTCCTCTCCTTCCGCTCTCTCCTTTCTTCCTCCTCTTCCTCCCTCTCTCTCTCTCTCCTCCTTCTCGTCCCACCTTTGCCCTCAGCCCTCCCTTCGATAACTTTCGCAGCGGGGGAGATGAGGAGGAGGAGGAGGAGGAGGAGGAGGAGGAGGAGGAGAAGACGTCGAAGAAAAGAGGAAAAATAATATTACTGAGAAAGAAAATAAATTGTTTCTCCTATTTTCTTTTTCTTGTAACCTTCGTACGAGTAAACACACACACACACACACACACACACACACACACACACACACACACACACACACACACAAAGATATTTCAGTTGGGAATAGCAATTTTCTAGTGTGTGTGTGTGTGTGTGTGTGTGTGTGTGTGTGTGTGTGTGTGTGTGTGTGTGTGTGTGTGTGTATCGCAGACAACATAATGATCATTGGCAGCTCACAACATGATAAGAATATAAAAGGAATATTTCCGAGTTGCGATGGCCTCCCTCCCTCGCCTCTCATCAACTAGAGAGTGGAATTAGGCCGGAACATTCACGGGGGGCGAGTTTTTGCTCCGCGGACGTGTTGTGGTGAGACTTTTTGTTTGTCAGGCTTGTGTTATTTTGTGTGGCGGTGTTCGTGTATCGATTTGGAGACACCGCTTTGAGAGGGATGTTTCGGGTTTATTCCATTTTTTTTTTTTATCCACTATAATTAAACTCTTAGTAATATTTTCAATGCAGACTTTTTCTCTTCACAATTTTCTCTTTTTTCTCTTTCTCTTTTTATTATGTCTGAGTGAAAATTTAGAATGTGACTCTCTCTCTCTCTCTCTCTCTCTCTCTAAAAGGCTTTCAGCTAGTGTGTTTGATAACTTTTCACGGAGCCAACCCCAAAACTCCACCACTCGCTGCCCACCACAGAGGTCTGAAACATTCACACAAACCTTTACACTCATGTCCACTTCCTCCTGCACTCCATCATGCGTTTTAACCCTACATTCCTGTCTGCTCGACCCCGCCACCATCACCATCCACATTACTTTTGTTCAGGCATACCTTCCCATTTCTGTCACCTGCACTTTTATCCTCCTCATGAACAAAAAGGCTCTGATTTTACGACGAGCTTTACAGTAGTGAGGAAAAAAAAAATGGCTCGTCGTAACAATTCCCCATTAATAATGTTACTGTGTGCACTAAGCTTTTACTTTCGTCATCTCATCCAATTATAGTCGAATAATTACCGCTTTTCACGTCCCTCTAACGTTCTTTCAATTCTCTTTTTTTTTTTTATGTAGGAGAGGATTATTTGGCCATGGGCAACACAAATTATTAAACAAAAAAGACCCAATTAGATACCAGTTCCCGAGCAGGTCCGAGAGAGTTAGACAAAAAATGGGATGAATGTCTTGCTACCTTCCTCTTGAGTGAATTCAGGTCCCAGGAAGATGGAAATACAGAAGCGTGCAGTTCCAGAGTTTAACACTGTTTAGACTCTCATTAGGATTATTTTTAAATGCTCTACATGATCGATCAGGCTAAGGTTTCTTTTGTCTTATTCAGTCATTGGAATTCTTATGAAACTAAGACTAGTCATGAAACACTCTTGGAAACCTTATAAAGTCCTGTAGAGACTAAAGAAAGTACTGGAGACTTGACGAGAAAGCAGTCTTGTCTTAAGGGAGAATGGGAGGAAGGTATACAGGCAACACGGGGAAAATTAAAATAACAAATTTAAATCCAGTGTATAAAAGAGGAAACAATTCTTTACTAACGAGCCTGAAAACAAAGCAAAAAGGAGAACCTCAGTGGTCAATTTTTTTATTTCTGTTTTGTTGGCCTTGGCCGGTGCCCCTCTTACATTATGGAAAAAAAAAAAAAACGATAGGTACTTCCCCCATTCCGGCCTCTCCTAGTTCAGTGGCCGGCGCACCTCTATGATGCATGAATGAGACATAGCTGAGTAAATCCTATGAAGCAGTTTTGAAGCTGTTTTCAGGGACAAAGTTTCGGTGGAGGGCCGCCCTACCACTGAGAGTGAAATCATTCCCACAGAAGTAACAACACTCTTATCTAAAATATCAAATCTGCTTTCCCAGTCAAGCGTTTCCCTTTCCAGGAGACAATTCCATGCGATAACATCCTCAGCCACAGTGATGACGTAAGCATGGGTATACAAACAAGCATCTGCACTCACTACATTTTAGGAGTTAAGGTAGCAATGTGCGACAATTTGTTGCTAAAATTCAAAAGTCTAGACAGCGTGCTGGAAAAACGCACTCGAAATTACATTAAGATGTCACCACATGAACTGGAAGATGAAGGAGGAAGTGGAGGAACAGGAGGAGAAGCAGGAGGAGGAGAAAAAAGAGAAGAAGTAGGAACATCTGACGGCGTGCAAATTAGTGTAAAGAGGAAGAGCTCTTACTGGTGGGAGGAAAAATAGTAATCAAGGTCTTGCTTCCTTCCTTTATTCCTTTCTTCGTTTGTTCCTTAGTTCCTTCTTTCCACCGCCACCTTATCTTTAAATCCAACTTCCTCCTTTGCTTTTAACGCGGCAATTCGCTGATCTGGTTATCTCAGCTGACTAGAACCATCTACTAATTGTCTGTCTGTGTCTTTATGCATATCTACCGTCTGACTGTCACCGTCGTTCTATCTCTGCCTGTCTCTCTTTGCCTTCATCACATAATCGATTAGCTCTCTCTCTCTCTCTCTCTCTCTCTCACACACACACACACGAAAAATGTAAAAAAGACGAGATTTTTAAAGAGAGGAACGCAGATGAATAAAGAGAAGTAGAGAAGAAGAGGAGGATGAATAGGAAGAAGAGGAAGAGGAGAAGGACGAGGAGAAGGAGTAAGAGGAAGCAGCAGTTATGATAATCGAGCAGACTTTTACGATTAAGAAATTTCCAGTGAAGGGAGACGCAAAAGGAGAATAAATAAGACAAAAAGAAATAAGAAGGAAAAATAAAGAAGATAATGAACGCACGTGAGAGAGAGAGAGAGAGAGAGAGAGAGAGAGAGAGAGAGAGAGAGAGAGAGAGAGAGAGAGAGAGAGAGAGAGAGAGAGAGAGAGAGAGATTATCCGTGTATTTGATGCTGACGTTTTTACGAATATATGAAGAAAACTCATTTAAATCAAGGAGAGAAAGAAAGACTGAGAAAAAAAGGAAAAAGAGAGAGAGAGAGAGAGAGAGAGAGAGAGAGAGAGAGAGAGAGAGAGAGAGAGAGAGAGAGAGAGAGAGAGAGAGAGAGAGAGAGAGGAGGAGGAGGAGGAGGAGGAGGAGGAGGAGGAGGAGGAGGAGGAGGAGGAGGAGGTGGAGGTGGAGGAGGTGGAGGAGGAGGAGAAGAGAGGTAGAGGAGCTGGAGGAGGAGGAGGAAGAGGAGGTAGAGGAGCTGGAGGAGGAGGAGGAGGAGGACAAAGAAGAAAGAGGAGGATAAGGAGGAGAAATAAGGGAAATAGGAGGAAGAAAAAGTGTAATGGAGAGCTTAAACCAGATCCGTGAGACGCGACCCTCGAAGCTTCTATTGCTTCGCTAGATAAAGTTCACTTCCACCCGGTATGGCCACGGCCTCTCATACATACGAAGGCCACGGTATGGCAGGAGAGAGGTTGAGGAAACAACAACAACCACCACCACCACCACCACCACCACCAGCAGTAGTTCAACAACAACAACAACAACAACAAGATGATGATGATGATGATGAAAAACAGTTCAACAACAACAACAATCAACAACAACAACAAAAACAACACTAACAACAAATAAAAAGAAAAGGAAAAGGTGTGAGGAAAAGGAAGGAGAGAAAACCAAGAAAGCAGCAGATCTTTTCTCCTTTCCGCCTGAAAACCATAAGCCATCCCTTGTGTTTATATTTGTAGCCTTCCTGAGTGTACGCGAGTTTGTGTGTGTGTGTGTGTGTGTGTGTAGGTGTAAATCCAACACATACACGATTCACCTAACGAATAACAGTCCTACACATGTTCAATCCATTATTTATAGCTGTTTGTATATGGAAGTACCATCCTTACTTCATGAACAAGCGAAAACACCGCAATGTGCCTTGTGAGTACGGCATTACGTCTGCAACCCGGGACTACGACGCCTCCAGGACAGACATGGTATGAGGAGTGCTGAGGTGGCAGACTGAGTTAGTGTGAAGTAGTGTGATTCAGGCAGGCACGGTAGCAAGCAGTGAGGCAGTGCGAGGCAGGCAGTGTGAGACAATGAATCAGTGAGAGGCATTGAGAGGCAGTCTGACGTAGTGAAGGCAGTATGAGGCAGTGAAAGGTGTTCTGAAGTAGACAAGCAATGAGAGGTAGTGTGAGGTAGTGTGACACAGTATGAGGCAGTGTGAGGCAGAGTGAGGTAGTATGAGACAGTGTGAGGCAGTATGAGGCAGAGTGAGGCAGTGTAATGCAATGTGAGGCAGGGTGAGGCAGAATGAGGCAGATTGAGGCAGTGTGAAGCAGAGTGAGGCAGTGTGAAGCAGAGTGAGACAGTATGAGGCAGTGTGAGGTAGCATGAGGCAGTGTGAGGTAGTGAGAGGAAGTGTAAGGCAGTGTGAGGCAGTGTGAGACAGTGAGGGAGTGTGAGGCAGTATGAGGCAGTGTGAGGCAGTGAGAAGAAGTGTAAGGTAGTGTGAGGCAGTATGAGGCAGTATGAGGCAGTGTGAGGTAGTATGAAGCAGTGTGAAGTAGTGAGAGGAAGTGTAAAGCAGTGTGAGGCAGAGTAAGGCAATGAGAAGGAGTGTGAGGCAGTATGAGGTAGTGTGAGGCAGTATGAGGCAGAGTGAGTCAGTGTGAGGCAGTGTGAGGCAGTGAGAGGGAGTGAGGCAGAGTGAGGCAGTGTGAGGCAGAGTGAGGCAGTGTGAGGCAGTGAGAAGGAGTGAGAGGCAGTGTGAGGCAGATTGAGGCAGACTGAGGCAGTCTGAGGCAGTGTGAGGCGGTTTCAAAGGTCACCATTGCCTGCTTCACAAGACACAACATACTTACTTGATTGCGACGCATTTAATGAAGAACACAAGACCATAACTTCTTTCCTTGCCCTTTGTAGAATTATTGTGTGGAACTATATTAATATCGCTCACGGCTCTCCGGTCACCGAGACATTCCCAGCAATGAAAGGGAAAAAGACAAAGACAAAACTAAACGAACATATAGAAAAAGAAAACAAATAAAAAAAAAACCAGGAAATGAGTAACATATGTCAAAAATTAATCGTAACCTAAATCACACAATAGTTCTTTCTTCATATAAAACACGAGTCAGTTACATTTCCCCTGACGTAAAATGATAGCCACTGTACATGAAAACAATACAATCTCTAGAAAAGGTGCTGCGTGGAAACCTCTGTACCCGCCACTTAAAGTCAGAAATACTGGGGTTGTATGATAAGCCGGCGGGAACCTGACGGGCGTATATTGAAAGGAATGGCGTGGAAGAAGAAGAGGCAGGGAGAATATTAGAGAGTGATGGAGAAAGGAAGGCAGAGAAGGAAGGAAAGAAAGGGTGAAGGAAACATGGATGATAAAGCACCACCACTACCATCACCACCAAACAACAACAACAACACAAAAGACAAAGACGAAGACAGACGAAGGAGAAAATGAGGAAAACTGGAGGTGAAAGAAAACCTGGAAAAACTGGAGGCAACATTATGAGAAGGACAAGAAATGGAAATATATGGCATAGAGGAGAGGCGGGAGGGGCAGGGAAGGAAGGTTGAAAAAAATGGGGGGTTCAGGAAGCAAAGGTAGGAACGAAATTACGAAAAGAAAGGGAAAGTGGAAAGAGGGTGAGTCAATATGGGAAAGGGAAGGGAAAGGGAGACCGAGGAGGGAAAACTAAGCTTATAGGTGGGAAGGAGAGAGAGAGAGAGAGAGAGAGAGAGAGAGAGAGAGAGAGAGAGAGAGAGAGAGAGAGAGAGAGAGAGAGAGAGAGAGAGAGAGAGAGAGAAATGGTGGGGAGAACAAATAAATAAAAAAGAAGGAAATTTTTCGGAATGTTAACTCACTCACGCACACACACACCTAAACACACACGCACGCACGCACGCACGCACACACACACACACACACACACACACACACACACACACACACACACACACACACACACACACACGGGGCATTTCTCCGTGCTCTCCTCCATCTCCTCCTCCACCTCCTCCTCCTCCTCCTGCTGCTGCTGCTGCTGCTGCTGCTGCTGTTGCTGCGGCTCTTCCTCCTCCCGCTCCTTCATCTTATTATTGGCCCTAATCAGCATTAACTTTTCGCCTCCTATTAGAAGGGAAGTCTACCCTCCTTCTTCCTTTGTCTATTTTACGCCGCCGCTTCCTGAAAGACCTTCGCTGTCTTGTACATCATTTCTCCTTCTTCAGAATGACGCACACTCCTCCCGGACAAAGGAAAGAAAGTGACATACAACTACTACATACAGAACCAAAAGGCAGTGGCGTGCGTGGCCTTCAATAAGTCGTGGTTGACGCAGTAAGCTCTGTAGCGATGGTGAAGGATGGAAATTAATTAAGTTTGTGATGGAAATGTTTCTTTTTCAATTACAGCACAAGGTTAATCCTGCAGTATTTCAGATTTATTATTAATTTTATGAAAGACAGTGACCTCGTTTACATTTGCTAGGCGAATGAATGTCTAAGAAAAAAAAAAGCATCAGTGTTTATTTTATTGAGAATTAAGTCGACTGTCCAAATTAACCCAGGAGGCAATGCAACACTGTATCCTAAAGGAGGAAATTTTTTTTTTTTTTTTTCGTGATAGTCGGACTAGTTAGATTTTACAAACGGCGAGTGGACACATCAAAGGCTGAAAAATTAACGGGAAAAATCAATTATTACTCTAAAATTCATGCTTAGAAAAAAAAAAATCGAGGCGGACATTCGCGGGAAGAAGTGATTTATCTTAAAAGTGATAACGATGAAGTAGTTCCTTCAACTCATACAGGAATCTCATAACAAAATAATTACTAAAAAAGCAGGAGAGCCGTCAACAGTTGCTCGGATTCGACGCAGGCCCTCAGAGCGTCAACGGTGCGTTGTGATTAAATGGTGAAGTACGCTGCTGGCTGGAGCGGGTATTACACAAGGTACGTCTCCCTGGACGAACCGCTCTCCCGACATTACGTGATCCTTCAATCACAACTTCTAGACAATTGCTTGCTGAAGGAAATTACCTTTGCTCACAGAAATATACCAGATATTGGTGTAATGAAATTACGAATTCCGCTACGGGTGTACGTACAACTGTGACTGGGACGCTCAGACTTTGTTATTGTAACTCTTGCATGCCATGCACAAAATAAATAAAAGTAAGTATATTCATATTCTGTATGATATAAAGGCTTTAAGTTTGTACAAATTTGCATTTAATAATTTTCACATTCTGAGAGGCACAAGTACTACCGCAGCGTCTACAAAGTCACGGCGACAACTGCAGCCTCCAAGACGCCGCCGGTCGTGGGGCACAACAGAGAGGCTATCAACTCTCGACACGACTGTCATGGAATGTAGTCGTAGTGATACTAATATTAGCGGAAGTGTAGTAGTAGTAGTAGTAGTAGTAGTAGTAGTAGTAGTAGTAGTAGTAGTAGTAGTAGTAGTAGTAGTGGCAGCAACAGAAGTAGCAGCAGTAGCAATAGTAACAGAAGTAATAGTAGTAGTAGTGTCGTTATTGTTCAGAGTACGTTCACTCATTGCAACATACAGAATAATCAATGTTCTGAATATGTTCTTCCTCCTCCTCAGCGTTGCCTCATAACGACTCTCGGTTTGGTTTCTTCATTGTTGCAGTTTTACCCACATTTGGCTGTATTTCCTAAAGATGCTTTTCATACTCGCCATTAGTGATTTTTCTTTTGCCTCCTCTTATTTCTTACTTTCTGAATAACAGGCACATTAACTTATATATTTGTTCATATTTCATTTCACAAAACTCTCTGCTTCCCTTCCCCTCACCCTTTCCTCCCTCATCCCCCCCTCTCTCTCTCTCTCTCTCTCTCTCTCTCTCTCTCTCTCTCTCTCTCTCTCTCTCTCTCTCTCTCTCTCTCTCTCTCTCTCTCTCTCTCTCTCTCTCTCTCTCTCTCTCTCTCTCTCTCTCTCTCTCTCTCTCTCTCTCTCTTTATTTAAACTTTACAGCATCACGAAGTATACATAAAAAGTCACAATGCCACGTAGTACATAGAAATCTCTCTCTCTCTCTCTCTCTCTCTCTCTCTCTCTCTCTCTCTCTCTCTCTCATTCTGTCCCTTTCTCCTTCTCTCGACTAACCACAAAAGGTAAAAAAAAAAAAAAAAAAAGAGGTAAATAAAAGATCTAATTAAATGAGACAGGTCACACCTTGCATGCGATTGTGGAGCATTAAAAGTGTAATTACAGGTGAGTATGGTGGAGGTGTGCACGCCAGGAAAATTAATACGCGATGTAGTGAAATAATGAAAAAAAAGTAATTAGAGAAGACCAATGAAAAGAATAGGCATGGAAGGAAAAATATATATTTCTGGTCTTGCTTTATTAACTTTTTTTTAAGAATTTGGTAATGAGGCAGTGCATGGAAAATATTCTGTTGTAATTAGTAGCATTGCAAAGGCATAATTATTACTGACAATGCCTTTCTTTACTAATAACAGTAGGAACAGTAATACTACTGATAACAGTACAACAGTAATGCCATTGAAACTAAATGATGATGCTGATCATGATGATGGTGACGGTGAAGATGGATGATAATGATGACAATGAAAAGAACAGCAATAATAATAGTAATAATGATAATAATGATAATAATAATAATGATGATAATAATAATGATAATAATAATGATAATGACAATAATAATAATAATGATAATGACAATAATAATAATAATAATAATAATAATAATAATAATAATAATAATAATAATAATAATAATAATAATAATAATAATAATAATAATAATAATAATAATAATAATAATAATAATAATAATAATAATAATAATAATAATAATAATAATAATAATAATAATAATAATAATTATTATTATTATTATTATTATTATTATTATCATTATTATTATTATCTTTGTTATTGCTGTTTCTGCTTTTGTTACTCATAATATTTCCAGTTTCAATATTATTCCCATTATTTTTAGGCTTTCTTTGAAAAAGCGTCAATTATTTCAGTTCCCATTACTTCCGCTGTTGGTAGTGTTATTACTGCTACTTGACAAAAATCATGTCTCACGTTTCACCGATGCGTGAGCGCGAGCTTTGCAACACTAATAATAGGCTCTGTGCGTGACACAATACCAAGGGTGCCTTGGTAGTCGGAGTGCTGGAAAGAGTCACGCTCAATGAAGCAGCACAGGAGAAACAGCATCATACTTCTTGATATTGCAGCACTTAGAAAGACTCCCATCCACTGTCCACTGAGATGAATTGCAACCACGAATGAAGCGAAATTCAGCAAATATCCTAAGAAAATTCCACATTTTATCCTGGGAAAGCCTTGTAGGAAGGGAGCAATGCGTGGTACTTAATTCAGGTTTTATTTGCTACTTATTAACATCACCGATTAACTTCATTTTAAACCTTATTTTTCCATGCAACGCGCTCTACAAGATGGTGGCTCTTGGATGGCGCTTGAGTGATGATTTCCATTACATCTTACAATGCCTGGAAGTTATGCTCCTTTACTATTATATAACCGCCAGTCTTCCTCCCAAGCAGTTGCCATACTTTACTTTATTTACTGTGGGAGTCAATAAAAGAATCCATAGAAAAATAGAATAACCTTGCTTACTAAACAAGCTATAATGCTGAAAATATGGCATGCAGGCTGAATAACGCTCACGGAATAAGGACACACAAAGGATCTGCTGAAAACATGACAGGAGCTTGTAGCTAGCGCGCGACACTTTCCTTTGGCAAGGAGTTAACATGGATGCTGCTTAATTCATTCGAGTAGGAGTCTTGCACAGTTTGCAACTGCAAAGTGCTGTCACAACAAACCTTGTTGAGCTCTTGGTGCTTCTACGCACTCACCAACACCTTGGCGGAGCCTCTAATGTGAATCCAGCAGAGTTACATGATCATCGTTGGCTACCTCATGGATTTTTCCATTATTGTTCTTCCTTGTACAAGTCTAAAATAAAAGTATATTTTTTCTCGTCCTTACAGAAAAAAAAACTCATAAGAAGTGTAACTATAGTACAACAATATGTATTCATATCAGAAGGTGCAGCTATTTGGTGAAGCGAATGATTTTGGCTTTGCTTGAACACTGAAGCTTTGAGGATTACTTTAATATGATTACATAATGGACGAATTTTAGTAAATATATATATTTTTTCTAAATGTCTTAAAATCGGAAATACGTACGTACCCCCTCGCGGCGTTATGGGAAGAAACATTGTTTGTCTTAACAAATCCATCACAAACACCCACAGAGGACACACACACACACACACACACACACACACACACACACACACACACACACACACACATACACACACACACACACACACACACACACACACACACACACACACACACACACACACACACACACACACACACACACACACACACACACACACACACACACACACACACACACACACACACACACACACACACACACACACACACACACACACACACACACACACACACACACACACACACACACACAGGAGCAGCAGCGTTAATGGGATACGCAACAATGCAGCTGTAGCGTAAACATTCATATATAAAATTCTCTCCTATTGAGCGGCTGACATGGGAGGCCATGAATTTCGAAGATAAAAATTTTCATAGAAATATCGGTCAGAATTTGTGAAAGCTCCGTAATTCCGCTGACTTCACCATTACGCCACTGTCAACCATCACAAAATGTTTCCTTTTTCAACAGACATATTCTAATTTCACCACAGCTGCACCAAAATGCTGCTCTCTTAAAGAATGATATATTTCCAAGAGCGCTAGTTCCAAAAGACTCCTACTTAGAGTAACTTGATGTTCATAAAAATATGTCTTATAAAGAAAGAGGGGCGAAAGAAAGAGTGAGGCAGGCTATTTCGCGGCAGATGAGCTGAAATGTTTCACAACCTGGAAATAATGATGCGTCCTAAAAATAATTCTACTGATAAGTAGCAGCAGGAAACCGCAGCAGCACCACCACCACCATCAGCAGTAGCAGGAAAAGCAATAATAACATCTGCACTTACAACAACAGCAGCAACAACACCACCACCACCAGTACTACTACTACTACTACTACTACTACTACTACTACTACTATGTACGGAATGTTTAGACTAACGTTGATCGATTTCTAATTTCCCATCGACTTACAAGATAAAGAACAACAACAACAATAATAATACAACAACAATAGTACTACAATAAGAACAACAACAATAATAGACATAAAACAACAACAATAATAGCAATACAACAACAACAACAACAACAACAACAACAACAATGCTTACGAATGTTAATGGTTCAAAAGGAAAATGAGGCCCATACATAACTACAACATTAAATACAGACCCTCACCAAGCAAACCACGTGATTAAGAGGGTCATTAAAGGTACACAGACACAGAATAAATCAACAGACGCCCTTTTAAAGTAAATTTGAGGCAACAGAAAAGGCTTCAAGAGAAACTAAAATGAGTGGCGTTCAGGGTGGTGGTGGTGGTGGTGGTGGTGGTGTAATAGAGCTGATGAAGGTAATGGTGGTAATAATAGTTGTAATAGTCATGAAAGTAATGGTGGTGGTGATTATGGTGATGGTGATAATGGTTGTAACACTGTTAATGGTGGTGGTGGTGATGGCAATACTAATGGTAATGATAGTGCTAATGGTGGAGTTAGACTTGGTAATTATGATGGAAGTAGTGGTAATAGTGGTGGCGATACTGGTGGTGATGGTGGTGGTGGTAATGGAATAACAGTCTGGTAATGGTTATGGTGGATGTTCTTGTTTTGAATCACTAGTTTTATGACAGATTCTTCACAACCTGCGTCAGCTTTACAAACTCTTCATAACCTGCGTCAGCTTTACAAATTCCTCATAACCTGCGTCAGCTTTATAAATTCTTCACAACCTGCGTCAGCTTTACAAATTCTTCACAACATGCGTCAGATTTATACGAGTAAATTCTTCACAACCTGCGTCAGCTTTATAAATTCTTCATAACCTGCGTCAGCTTTACAAATTCTTCACAACATGCGTCAGCTTTACAAATACAGTGACGAACGAAATACGGAATTATCACAAGAGTGCAGAAAGGAACACCGAGTTCTTTTAGATACAGAGGAATAACTTTTAAGGAACTTGTATTAGAGATTTCAGTTTTCCTCACACAATTTACCATGGTTAATATATGAAACTGCCGTATATTATATAACATTATCTTGTAGTTACGTTTTCTATGCTTGTAAAAACTAAAAGAAAAATATTAGAATGTTCTTACTTTCTTTTTTATTCCGGTCTTTCTTTTTTTTTTCAGAGAGGCAAGTATATCACGTAATCTTCCCATTGTTAGAGTCTGGAGACCTTGAATGTATTCCTCCACGTACCCTACCTAAGCCTTTTCACCTTTTAGAGACTCTCGTATACTCTTCTCTTGGTAATACGAGCACCGGCTGCCCTACATAACAAGTTGATTCAAGTGTTCACCTCAGTCGCTCTTTGCTCGTTTTCCTACTGACACACACTGCAAGACTTCGTTCTCTTCTCAATCTCAACATATCTAGTCAGTATAAGACAATGCGTTGCTCTCACTCTTCTAATCATCCACTCTCGGACACTCCAATATGATGAATTCCGTTATTATTATCTGAAGTAAGTTGTTTTTCTTTATGGTCGATGCTTCTGATACCTGTCCACGTGGCTGCTCTTTTCATTTCTTCACCGACGACGGAGACTCAATAATAATGACTTGCTGCTTGTTTTGTCTGTTCTTCTCGTTCAATTTGCTGTTTGAAGTGTCTTACATGCCTACTCGTGCTTACTCAAAAGAAGCTTCCAGTTATTCTAGTTTTCAGCAGCTAACTTTCCTCTCTCTCTCTCTCTCTCTCTCTCTCTCTCTCTGAAACGTCTCCTTTTAGTTTATGTTCGTTTATTCGTGTGTGTGTGTGTGTGTGTGTGTGTGTGTGTGTGTGTGTGTGTGTGTGTGTGTGTGTGTGTGTGTGTGTGTGTGTGTGTGTGTGTGTGTGTTTGTTTGTTTAAGTGTAATTTTATGATTCTTGTGATATATCGACAAAATCAATCTGTTAGGAATGAGGAAAACATGCCTGACGATCTGACTAATCATCGCTGTGGCCTTTCCAGACAGTTCATTTTGGGGTGAGCAAGGGTGTCCAAGGATAGCACACAGCCAATGGGATGCACGAGAACACAAGCAGCAGTCAGCATCAATAACGCCCTGCCTCCCGTATGCACCGAGCCGCTGCCTGTGTACATACGTCATTCGTAACGCAAAGAAGACCAAGGTAAAAGGAAGAACTGAAGCAGAGAAAATATGAATAAAGTAATCAGGAAAATCCGTGAGAGAAGTAAAGGAACATGAAAGAATGAAGAAAAACTTACATGAAATCCAAACTAGGAAGAAAAATATCAAAATCAGTTACACTACACGCACACAAAAATAAATGCAATGCGATAACTAGTGAAAATATACAGAGAAAAATGCTGAAATGAAATTAGGGAGGAAAGAAAATACCAAAAGGAGAAAATTTGATAAAAATGAAAAACGAAAAATATTGCAATCAATTACTCCCAACCCCTCTCTCTCTCTCTCTCTCTCTCTCTCTCTCTCTCTCTCTCTCTCTCTCTCTCTCTCTCTCTCTCTTTCGATTCCATTGATCTATTTTCCTACTTATCTATCCATCCATCCATCCATCTCTCTCTCTCTCTCTCTCTCTCTCACACACACACACACACACACACACACACACACACACACACACACACACACACACACACACACACACACACACACGGAAGCAAATTTGATACGGAAGCTTATGCAAAACGAAGACGGGAAATAAAAAAAAACTTCAATCATGGGTAAACAAGAAGAAGAAGAAGAAGAAGAAGGCGAGATAAGACTCATAAATTTTTCCAATCACTACGTACAGAAGAGGCTCCCAGGAAGTCAGGAAGTCATCTCCGGGAGGCAAAGAAGTCCCTCTCCAGCGGCTCCTAAGTGGCTAACAGGCCCGGGTCAGCCAACACGACAATTTTCATCTAAATGGCTCAAATTATAACTTTGGAGCAGGTCGCCTTTGGGGGTGCCCGAGGGCGTCTCACGGGAGGCCACGACAGCCTGGGAGACCGAGTTAAAGGTTGTGAGGAGGAGGGGGAAAAGGAGAAGAAGGAGAACGAGGAGGAGGATAAGGAGAAGGAGGAAGAGGAAGAGGAAAAGGATGATGATGAAGAAAAAAGAGGAAGAATAAGAGGAGGAAGAGGAGGAGGAGGACGAGGAAAAGAGGAGGAGGAAGAGGAAGAGGAAGAAGAAAAGGAAGAGGAAGAGGAAGAGGAAGAAGAAGAGGAAGAGAAAGAGAAAGAGAAAGAGGAAGAGGAAGAGGATAAGTAAGAGGAAGACGAAGAGGAGGAAGATGAAGAAGAGGAAGAGGAGGAGAAGGAAGAGGAGAAAGAGGAGGAGGAGGAGGAGGAGGAGGAGGAGGAGGAGGAGGAGGAGGAGGAGGAGGAATACATAGGTATACAAAGGAATACAAAGAAAGACAAAGCAACAACAGACCCTAGGGTCCTTACTAGGCTGCTTGGTTAACTATTCTATACTAACTACATAGTGTTAGAAACAGGACAGGAAAGCAGAAGGCTCCTCCCCACCCACCCATCCCACCAGCCGAAGCTGGCCGGAAAAGGAAAGGCACCATGTGGTATTGAAAAACCAAATAGAATTTTAGAGGATAGAGAAAGGAAGTTGTAATCTACGTCTACTCTTGTTTGTGGGAGACTATGTAGGTGCTTGACGGTTATGTAGTGTGGTGAATGTGCGTGTGGGTGAAGTCACAGTGTGGATGTCGGAGGGGTGGTGCGGCAGCCTTGCCTGGCGCTTTCTAGGAAGGCAGCAGTCAATCAGGCCCCAGCTCCGTGCACTCCACTGAGTAAGCGTACTTTCCCT
>NC_059300.1:20440755-20463255 GCF_017591435.1 Portunus trituberculatus
GAATGCCGTTGGTGGGGAAGAATGCCGTTGGTGGGGATGTGACGGCATTCTTAGAATACCGTTGGTGAGATGTGACAGCATCCTTAGAATGAAGCTGGTGGGGATGTGACGGCATCCTTAGAATGCCGTTGGTGGGGAAGAATGCCGCTGGTGGGGATGTGACGGCATCCTTAGAATGCCGTTGGTGGGGAAGAATGCCGCTGGTGGGGATGTGACGGGATCCTTAGAATGCCGTTGGTGGGGAAGAATGCCGTTGGTGGGGATCCCCACTAACGGCATTCTAAGGATGCCGTTACATTAGTTCATTGAGTTATAACTTTTGGTGTCGGCTTCTTTATTTTGGCTCTATTGTCTAAGTTTACGTGAATGAAGTGAAAGAGAGTTAAGGTGAATGCTTTTTTTCGTCTTATTTTCCATTCACTACAAACACAGGAAGGCTTAATTTCTCCATCGCTTTTCGGTTGTGTAAAACAATTATTGGACAGAACCATGAACCAGTCACTTCGGAACGTGAGTACCTTCTGTCACTTTCGCTGACCAAGACTTCGTATATGACACCATACCTTTCGCTAGGTCACTAAAGACCATCCTGGTTGTTGTCGTAATGTTGTAAGGAGAGAGAAAAAAAAGTTGTAGAGTTCATTGTGATGCGAGCGGAAGCTTAAGCCTTTCACTAAGGTATGCAATCCACATCACTAAAGACAACGCAATTCTTGACAAACACTCTCAAGAAAAAAAAATAATAATAAGAGTAAAGATTTCTGGCCTGTGTAAAGAGACAGCTGAGAAACAATAGGAAATATTTGAATGAAAGGTTATGACATGTAACAGTAAAAGTGTTAATGGAAGAATAAATGAAAGATTTGCTAACATTATGACCATATTTGTAAACGTTTTGTTCTCTCATTACGACTTTTTTCAAAGTTTGTAGAGATGATGATCGGCTTTCAAGAATATTTCTCCTGTTAATAACGTTAGAGATCTTATTAATCTGCCTGTAAAACCATAAGAACCTTTGAAAGTATTCCGAATGCGGTGTGGAAGCGTTTCAGAATACGGTCATACATGTGGTGGCTTATGATCTCGCTACAATCCTCTTCAGGTTCTGAAGACAAGTACACCACATTGATTATATTATCTGTACTATATCTTTTATAGCTGTCTGAGTGTCTGCAGGGATAAACGACACACGACCGTAGAAGACTGATGTATATCAAATGAAATAATAGTTTTGTAGAGAGGAATGCAGAAACATGGACAAGACTGAACTCATGCACTGGTGGCCGGATCAGGTCGCTACAGGGGAATGTGTCGGAATCCAGAACATCCCTCATCCACACCTCAGTATGGCCTCGTACCTATAAACTGTGGCCGCAAGGGGAATTGGGTGACTCGCAGGTTAGGTTAGGTTAGATGAAGGCAAGCTCATAGTTGGTCCTCATATCCAGATTCAAGCTCAGTTTGGCTTTGTGAGCAAAATGTAGCTGGAACTGCCGCCTCCCACGCAATGTTGAAAGCGGATGTTGAAAGAACACTCAGTATCATAAGCGAAATAACAGCTCACTTCAGCTGAAAAATATCAAAATGAAAAAAAGAAAACGAAGAAAAAGTTCAAATATCCATGGCCGTGTCGTTCTTGCTATTTATAATAAACATAACTTGTTAGCACTGCTTACTGAACAGCGCAGTGTTTTTTACCATCCCTTCAAGACCAACAACATGCAATGGTTTCACAGGCAGATTAATAAGATCTCTAACGATCAGCCATCTTCTTTTGATTCCCAGGTTGAGAACCCCAGTAGTAGTAGTAGTAGTAGTAGTAGTAGTAGTAGTAGTAGTAGCAGCAGTAGCAGTAATAGCAGCAGTAGTAGCAGCAGCAGTGGCAGCAGCAGCAGTAGCAGCAGCAGTGGTAGTAGTGGTGGCAGTGGTGGTGGTGGTGGTGGTGGTGGTGGTGGTGGTGGTGGTGGTGGGTGGTGGTGGCAGGTGGTGGTGGTGGTGGTGGTGGTGGTGGTGGTGGTGCAGGTGGTGGTGGTGGTGGTGGTGGTGGTGGTGGTGGTGGTGGTGGTGGTGGTGGTGGTGGTGGTGGTGGTGGTGGTGGTGGTGGTGGTGGTGGTGGTGGTGGTGGTGGTGGTGGTGGTGGTGGCAGTGGTGGTGGTGGTGGTGGTGGTGGTGGTGGTGGTGGTGTAGTGGTGGTGGTGGTGGTGGTGGTGGTGGTAGTAGTAGTAGTAGTAGTAGTAGTGGTAGTGGTAACAACAAATGACAGGGAAGTGCAGGAGAAGGAGGAAGAAAAGGAGGAAGAGGATTGAAAAGAGAAGGAAGACGAGAAGGACGAGCAGGAGAACGAGGACGTAGTAGTAGTAGTGGTAGTGGTGGTGGTGGTGGTGGTGGTGGTGGTGGTGGTGGTGGTGGTGGCAGGTAGATGGGGTGTGTTTGATAAAATGATGATGGAAGAAGGAAGAAAGGAAGGGAAAAGTTGGGCAGAAAATTTGGACGGGGAAGAGAGGAAGGGCGGGAGGGAGAGGCAGGTCAAGGTAAACTGGAAGAGGGAGGGGGATAAGGTTAGAAAGGTTAGGGAGGAACTGGTAACGAGGAGATGAAGGGAAGGTGATGGGAAAGGGAGGGAATATGAGGGAAAATATCTGGGATGGGACTGAAATTCGGACAGAGAGAGAGAGAGAGAGAGAGAGAGAGAGAGAGAGACGTACGAGGGAGAGGGAGACACGACAGAAAAATTACGGAATGAAGGCTGTTATTGGCAGGGACGATAAGGGAGTGGCAGGGGGACGTGGCGGGAAATTGCTGGTACTGGAGTCAGAGAAAAGAATAAAGGAAAAATAAAAAGAAGAAAGCTGATCGAGCAAGAACTTGAATCCATGAACTTGACAACAAACAGTAGCTCTCTTAACTGGACTAAGGTGGAATAGATAAGGGCGAAGACAAGTTATAAGAGGCACATTTGAACTTCGGACCGTTCAGAATCAAGCCTTTCGATACTGTCTGGCAAGGTTTCTTTTATCAGTAACAACTTTGTGACCTTCTTTCGTGTCCTACAACAACCTCTTAGTACTATATTTGCTACGAAATGTAATATCAAGTTTTAAATCCCACTCTCTCACATCATTGCTCATAAAAAAAAGTAATACATTGTGTTTTTAATGATATAAATTACTGCAAATTGAAGTAAAGAAGCGAGCTAAACTAAGGAAGAACCAAAAGGGATAAATAGAACTGATAAAAAAACAAATAAACTTCAGAAAGGAACGTGGACTAGTTGCCAAAAAAATAGAAAACCTGGTAATGATACAAAAATACACAAACCTAAAACCAAAGCACTATAGAACACAATGATAAAAAAAAAAAAAAACCGAATGTGTACAGCAACATATGGGCAAGGTGGAGATAAACAGGGGATGGTCTGGTGTGTTCTGGTATAGTCTGGTCAAGGTGGTGAGAGACAGGTAAGGGGATAGATAGCAAGGGATGTCTGGCAAGGGGATAAAGTGTGTGTGGCAGGGTCGGAGGGGTCGTCATGAAGCTGTTTGTGTGATATATGAGCACGATAAGACAGTTTGATAAAGTTGATTTCAAAATTAATAAAAGTTCACGAGGACATGGGCAGAATAATTTAGAGAGAGAGAGAGAGAGAGAGAGAGAGAGAGAGAGAGAGAGAGAGAGAGAGAGAGAGAGAGAGAGAGAGAGAGAGAGACTTCCCGAAAGGTTAAGGAGGAGGTACAAGTTAGCTGAACTTCCCGAAATTCTTTGTCTAAAGTTCTTCAAATACTCAACTGATTTTTCATCAACTTAATGCGCTATTCTCTCTCTCTCTCTCTCTCTCTCTCTCTCTCTCTCTCTCTCTCTCTCTCTCTCTCTCTCTCTCTCTCTGTTTAACGTTTCTTATTTTCCATTTTTCAGATCCTTTTACTTTCTTTCTTTAGTTATTATCTTGCTTCTCTTCCTCCTCCTCCTCCTCCTCCTCCTCCTCCTTCACTCACGCCCTCCTTGTCGTGTATGGACAGGCTGTCAGTAATATGAAAAGAAGAGATGATAGAGGGAAAGGAAGGAAGAAAAGGGGATGAAGGCAGCGATGGAGAACTGAGGTTCACAACGAAGGAATTTGCTTGACTTCACTATTCTTTTCTTCTTATTATTATTATTCTTATTCTTCTTCTTCTTATTATTATTATCATTATTATTATTATTATTATTATTATCATTATCATTACCATTAGAGTTATCATTATCATTTACATTTTGTTAAGTCAGCAAGTTTTTTATAGTTGTGATCGCCATGTCATTTAGTTCCACTCTGCAATTTGACAAAAAAATTGGCATGAAATTCAGTGGCATGAAATTCAGTTCAAATAATATTTCCAACCGGTTTTCTTTTCACACACACACAGTTTTCTATTCTCGTTTCAGTTTCATTTTTTCTTTGTCGCCGCTGAACTGTGTTTAGCCCCCCTGCATAAGTTGAACCGCATCAATAATTCGTGTCTTTTATGAGTGGGAAAAAATGTAAAGCTTTGTTACCAAAGTATTGTGTAGTCACGGAAACCACGTCAAACTGTGATGGGCCAGACCTGCTGCATGTCATGTCTATTTCATGGGCTGGTTCAGGATGTGTGCGAGTATAGAATTTCGTTAGTGAATATTCTAAAGCAAATTTTCCTAAATCAACATGTCTGTTTCATTATCATCATCAATGTGGAAGGCTAACCTAAAATATTACTGTAATGTCAGAGATACAAGTTGGTGTCTGGTGTACGCAGCGCCAGTACGCACGCGCCCCAGTGATGCATTGCGGAATGTAGGAATAACAATCATTCTCTAACAAGAAATGTCAAGGCTAAACTTAAAGGTTAACAAACGAAACGAAATAGGAATAGAATTTTCACTAATAAAATTTTAAGTCAGTTTTATTTCTTTTCTGATGAACTTTTTTTTACATGCTAATACTTTAGTGATGAACGTAGTGTTAGAGAGAGCAGCAGACAGACACCGTGTATAGGAGAAGGGATCCTTTACCGGAATTCTATTTAATTCAGAGATGAACAGGAGAGGAAAAAGATCTTAAGAAAACATTAACTGCTTTGATTTCCAGACTAGTTTCTTATGACTTTTCAAGTAAGAAGAGTAGTCAATATCTTTCCCCTGAGGAGTGTTGCAGCTTCCTCTTTTACCATCAAGATATGAAATTAATGTGAAATTCTTTTACTCAAGCCTTCCTCTGATATTTCAATTCAAACCTTTGTCCTTTCTAAGTTATGCTGTAATTGCCTTCTGTCTTCTTCAATCACCACACCACAAAGCTCAGAAGCTCTTTCTTGCATTCTTCATTTTTTTTACAACGATAACACTCACAACCTTCTTGTATAAACACCAAAACAACCAAAACATCATACATTTCTTTCCCGGATTTGTTAGTCAGTCTTCTCCGACACGAAGGCGGCGAGGAAGGAGAGAGAGAGAGAGAGAGAGAGAGAGAGAGAGAGAGAGAGAGAGAGAGAGAGAGAGAGAGAGAGAGAGAGAGAGAGAGAGAGAGAGAGAGAGAGAGAGAGAGAGAGAGAGAGAGAGAGAGAGAGAGAGAGAGAGAGAGAAGGGCGCCTATATATCGCTGGCTGGTGGGACTTCCTGCTTGCCTCAGCACTCACTGCTTCACCGCGGCTGCCTGGCTTGTATTATTTCTTCCTCTCGTCCCAATAAAGAGTTTACGATGTACATGTCTTGAGTCTTGTCACCACTGTCGGAGCACAAGAGTCACTTTATCACAGAGCAAATAGGGAGGTACCTGCGGGAATGTTATTTGAATCTCTCTCTCTCTCTCTCTCTCTCTCTCTCTCTCTCTCTCTCTCTCTCTCTCTCTCTCTCTCTCTCTCTCTCTCTCTCTCTCTCTCTCAAGTAAGAAAGAGAAAAGGAAAGAAAGAAAAAGGAAAAGAATGAAAAACAAACAAACAAAGGCAGAAAGAAAGAAAAAAAGAATGTCACAGACGGAGAAGTGGAGACGCACCCAGGAATTTCCAGAGCTCACCAGTAAAAGGATTAGAAAAGATTGAGAAAACTTACTAACTCATGCATTAGGAGGGTGGTCAGAACAGAAGTGTGAGAAGGTAGACACTCTAGTGCAGTGATGTGGGAGGAGATTAAATTGAATTAGGTTAAGTTAGGGTAGGTTAGGTTCGGTTAGGTTAGGTTGGGTTGGGTTGGGCTGGAATAGGTTAGGTTGAGTTGGGTTAGGTAAGATTAGGTTCGATTGGGATAGATTATGTTAGGTTAAGTTAGGTTGGATTAGGTTGGATTGAGTTAGGTTAGGTTAAATTAGGTTAGGCCTGCAGTTATCAATATCAAAAGAGCAGTTAACATGAACATTCCGATCAAAGATAGCAAGAGATGACCAAAGTGAAGAGAAAGACTAGAAACAGTCAGTTAGAGGGAAGATGTGATGATATATCAGTGATTCCATCCTGTTGTGTCGCAGTGGTGTTGTATTACTGGAAGGTAACCAAGACGGTGTTTGTGAGTGCGCCGCTAGGATAGGATGTGGCGGGTCTTGGGTATGTTATTAGCAGGCCGTCGCCACTGAGGGAAAAATAAGGCTGGATGTAAAAAAATAATTAATAGCGCGCTACGTTTCGCTGCCTCTTCCTCCTTTTCCGCCTCCTCCACTTTCTCTCTCCGCTATACCTTCCTTTTTCTTTGTCATCCTAATTTTTTCCCAGCATCTCCTTCCTTCATTCCTTCCTTGTTCCTTCTCCTGTCCTCATCATTAAGCACAGTCTCATTCCTCCTTCGTCTTTCCATCCTCTTATTCTTCTGTTTCCTTTCCTTTCCAGACTTTATTCGTTCCACTATACACATTTTTCTCTCAATCACCGGGTTCTTTTCTTCTTGTTCTTTCTTTCTCCTCATCGTCTCCTCTTTTTTTTACGTTCTCATAAAATTTTCCTCTTTCATGTCATTTTCTCCTGAAATTTTCCTCTTCTCTTTCCTCTCACTTTCCCCTTTATTTTTCTCTCTCTCTTTTTGCGTTTTTTTCTTTGTCTACTTCGTTTTTCTACTCCTTTCTAATAAATATCTTCTTTGTTTTCTTTTCTTTCCCTTCTTTCGTTCTTCATGTTTTACTTTACATGCATTTCACTTATACTTTTTTTTTAACCTCTCGTTCTTTTACTCTTTTTCCTTCTACATCTCTCTTCTCTTTCATTTTCTTCTTTTTCTACTCCCATCTTCCCTTCTTCCCTCTCCTATTTCCTTTACTCCCCCATCCTTTATACCCTTTTCATCTTTAACTCCTTTCATCCTCTTAATCTTTTTATTGCGTGTTTCTTTTTTTCCTGTTTTCATTTTCTGAGCGTTTATTTTCTTTCCTCTTTTTTCCTTGTTTTAGCTACTCCTCGTCCTCCTCCATACCTCCCTCCTCCTCTTTCTTCTTTTTCATCTACTACCTCTATCGTATTTCCCTAAACGCTGGCTTTACTTCCTCTCATTCTCCTTGTTTCTTTTCTCTTATCCTCTTCTTCCTTTCCTTCCCCATCCCTCCTCTTAATAATTTCTCGTTCACTTCTTTTCTTTTCCTTCCGCTCCTTTTTACCCTCCCCATCACCTTACCTGCTTTCTATTACTCGTACTCCTCCTCCTCCTCCTCCTCCTCCTCCTTCTCCTCCTCTTTCTTATTCCTCGTTCCTCCTCCTCCTCCTCCTTCTCTTCCTTGTCTTCCCATTCCCTGATCCCTTCATTCCTTGTTTTCTACTACTAACACTCCTTCTCCTTCTCCTTCTCCTCCTCCTCCTCCTCCTCCTCCTCTTCTTCCTCCTCCTCCTCCTCCTCCTCCTCCTCTTCCTTCTCTTCATGTTCTTACTTTCTCCATTCATTTATCTCCTCATTTCTTACTTCCTTCTACTTTTACTTCTCCTCTTTCCTCCTCCTTCTCTTTCCCATTTCTCGTTTCTTCCTCTTCGTCCTCTTTCTGCTCCTTCTTACCTTCCCCATTCCCTTATCCCCTAATTCCTTGCTTTCTACTCCTCCTCCTACTCCTCCTCCTCCTCCTCCTCCTCCTCCTCCTCCTCCTCCTCCTCCTCCTCCTCCTCCTCCTCCTCCTCCTCCTCCCCCTCACTACCGCTACGGTGAACTCTAATGGGGCAAAAGTATGGACAAGGAAGCATCGTAGTTTTCCTGGACTAAATTTCGAACTCCCACGTTTAAACCTTTCTTGACCTCCAGATTTTCCTCTCCTCTCTCTCTCTCTCTCTCTCTCTCTCTCTCTCTCTCTCTCTCTCTTCCAATACCGTTCCTTACTTTCTTCAATGCACATCATTTTCACTGGCTATTCTCTCTCTTGGGTGTGTCTGTGTCTGTGTTTGTCTGTTATGTCTGCCTGTCTGTCTGTCTGTCTTTCTATCTTTCTGTTGTGTATGTGTGTGTGTGTGTGTGTAATTCATCACAGTCGTCTGCTGGTTACCCAGCCAGTCTTCCCCATTACGGAGCGAGCTCAGAGCTCATAGACCGATCTTTAGGTAGGACTGAGACCACAACACACTTCACACACCGGGAAAGCGAGGCCACAACCCCTCGAGTTACATCCCGTACCCATTTACTGCTAGGTGAGCCTTGCCCATTTGCCTCGCCGCTTTCCGGGACTCGAACCCGGACCCTCTCAATTGTGAGTCGAGCGTGCCAACCACTACACTACGCGGTGTGTGTGTGTAATTCACTGTTTGATCTGCTGCAGTCTCTGACGAGACAGCCAGACGTTACCCTACGGAACGAGCTCAGAGCTCATTATTTCCGATCTTGGGATAGGTCTGAGACCAGGCACACACCACACACCGGGACAACAAGGTCACAACTCCTCGATTTACATCCCGTACCTACTCACTGCTAAGTGAACAGGGGCTACACATGAAAGGAGACACACCCAAATATCTCCACCCGGCCGGGGAATCGAACCCCAGTCCTCTGGCTTGTGAAGCCAGCGCTCTAACCACTGAGCTACCGGGCCGTGTGTGTGTGTGTGTGTGTGTGTGTGTGTGTGTGTGTGTGTGTGTGTGTGTTCGGATTTCCCATGCTGATCCGATTGACTTGAGACTAAGCGAAAGATTTCTTGAAGAGGAACACTAAGTTTCTCTCTCTCTCTCTCTCTCTCTCTCTCTCTCTCTCTCTCTCTCTCTCTCTCTCTCTCTCTAAGATGACGAGAGGGATTAGTTTCGGGGATTTGCCGGAGGACAGGAAGAGAGCTGATTGGTCGCCCAGCACCAGGAGATAAGATTTATCTATTGCCATCACGGGAGGACGGCGGAGAGGAGGAAGAGGATGAGGAGAAACACAAGAAAGAGAAATTGAGGAGGAGGAGGAGGAGGAGGAAGAAGTGCAACAACAAAAGCAATATCAATAACATCTAAAAACAACAACAATAAGACCAAATAAAGGATCTGCAGGACTAAGAGTATCAGAAACAGAAGCACAATAACTGCGGCAGAGGCTGGAAGCAAAGAGGGAAGAAAAGAAGTAAAGAAGGAAAGAAGGCAAGGAGGCGGAGGAGGCGGTGGCGGAGGCGGAAGAGGAGGAGGAGGAGGAGGAGGAGACACGGTCATCTGTAAGACTTTACTGTGGTTGGAAAACAAATGGGAAAGTTTTGTAACGCAGTGGGGAGTATTCGGGGATAAACTCTGCTTTACTTCTCCTTCTTTTCCTCCTCCTCCTCCTCCTTCTCTTGCTTCTACTCCTCTTGTTCTTCCTCCTCCTCCTTCTCGTCCTCCACATCCATTCTTCCATTTCCTTCTTGGACTTCTCATTCTTCTCCTCCTAGTCTTCCTTTTCTTACTTTCCCCTTTCCCCCTCTCCTTCCCGCCCTCCCTCCCTCCCTCCCTGCATCTTCTCCCTCCCGTGAACCTTTTATCTCTTCTTCTCTAACCGTAATTTAGTTTGTGCTCCCTTTCTCTCTCTCTCTCTCTCTCTCTCTCTCTCTCTCTCTCTCTCTCTCTCTCTCTCTCTCTCTCTCTCTGTTTTCTAATAGTTCTCTCTCTGTCGTTTGGTAACTATTTATTTGCTTCCTCCCCTCACGCTCTGGCCCCGAAGTGTGTTTTCTCCACCTCATTTGACTCATCCGGACACATTCACGTCCAGCGAATCATCCATCCAATCTCTGCCTTCGCTCCATGTAAGCTCCTCGTGCCAACCAAAGCGTCTGTTTCTTTCCTTGCTGAACTACTGTGGAAAGGAATAGGGAGCAGCGGGGACGGTAGGGAGTGGGTAAGGAAAGGGGGAGAGGGGGAGAGGGAAGAATGTCACAGATACATATCGTCCACTGCCACTCTGCCTTCCGGAAAGAATAAAGGCACCGACCAACTTGTTATTGATAAAAGTCACCGGAGAAAAGTGAAAGAGAGAGAGAGAGAGAGAGAGAGAGAGAGAGAGAGAGAGAGAGAGAGAGAGAGAGAGAAGGAAGAGGAAAAACTGTATGTTAAAAAAGGCAGGCGCACCTCCAATTTGACGCGAGGCAGCGAAATCTAGGCGGGTCGAGCACAAATTGGTTTTCATTATCGGAAAAATTGATAAAACCAATTACGGCTGCACCTGTTGGGGCAGAGCTGGTGCGGGGAGCGGCCTGGATGGGGGTACGGGCAGTGTGTGTAAGAGAGAGGAGGAGGTGAGTGAGACGAGAAGAATCGTTGGAAAGGGGGACACGAAAGGACATATTAGATGGACATGAACTGGGTGAGGTAATGTGAGAGGTCCCAGGGCACGCTGGGAAGGAGAGACGGGAGTAAGGTTATAATGTGCAGGAAAGATGGTGAAAGTTAGGACAGGATAGGGTAGAGAGCAATATGTGTGTAGTGGTTAGGAGGAACGGAGAGGGGTAGGGCGTGATCGGTAGTAGATTAGCATGAGGTGGATAGAGAAGGGTAAAGTAAGATGGGCGAGGGAGGGATGAATCAGAGGCGAAATGGAAAATGTCAAGAAATGGATGGAGGGGCTAATGGGGCTGGGGTAGGGCAGGGGCACGGGAGTGGGGATGAGGCGGCACGGGGTTGTCACAGACAGTGTGCACCACGTCGCTTGCAGGATTTATGGTCTTCACGTAAAAGTCTGTTTTTCGTTTGTACATGTTGAAGCTTTTCAGTGGACGGCATTGCAAAGATTAACGTTTCCTAATTCAGTTCCATGGCATTATCGCCTGGTGTGAATATCGAATCATACAGAACCTAATTTTTAGCATCGGGGAGAACTGCCAAGAACAGAAAAATCCTGCAAAGCTGCCTCTTCCTAAAAAGATACGATTTCCCAATCAGGAAGCAATTTGGCTTTAGAGATGTTTTGACGGACTCCCCTCCAAACACCTCATCATTGGGAGAAAAGAAAAAAAAAAAACTGAAACAATCAGTTTCAGAGTATATCAACAGAAATGATGAGTGCAGGAACAGATTGACTCTTCCATTAGTAAGATGAACAACATAGGAATGAAAGTAAATCTACCGCAGCGAAGCCACCGAAGCGAGCGGGAGGCACGCATTTCAGCTATATATATATATATATATATATATATATATATATATATATATATATATATATATATATATATATATATATATATATATATATATATATATATATATATATATATATATATATATATATATATATATATATATATATATATATATATATATATATATATATATATATATATATATATATATATATATATATATATATATATATATATACATATATACATAAATACATAAATACATACATATATATATATATATATATATATATATATATATATATATATATATATATATATATATATATATATATACATATTTATATAATGAACGACAGAAGGTTTGCCCTGTCATGATAAATAATGTCCATCTCTCTCACTGTGGTGATAGAGCTGGGAGGGAAACCAGAAAATATGCGAAGAGATGTAAAGAGAAGAAATGAGGAACGCTTAGAAATGAAAGATTTATACCAAACTCTAAACCTAACATTACCAAAGCCTTTTCACATGCTTACAGCATAAGAGGATCACTAAGACTCAGTAAGGATGGCTAGAACATTGCCAGAAGATTATCTTTTATGGAATTCTTGCTAACAACCAGAAAGAAGATTGTAAGAAGACTGATGCCGTAGAATCCTCCCGTTGGAGATAGACAGATAAGCTTTAGATAGACAGGAAATCAAAAGCTGGTAGTTTAAAGGGTGGGAGTAGTCACCCTTCTAAAGAACACTTTGAAAGGAAAGATACATGTGGAGAGAATGACCAGACTAAAGGCGATGGGTTATGGTAGAAGGACAATCACGGAAAACAAAATGAGGGACTCCATCAGGGCTACAAGCCTTGTGAGGGTCAAGACCATTAGGTCCATAGAAAACAGTACTATGAAAATTTCTATAGTGAGAACAATAAAGCCAGAGAGTGGAGGAGGAGGAACAACGCCCTCAATAGTTCCGTGAGGAGTTGTCAGCAAAAGTCTGAGAGAGAAAAGTATACTTTTACAGGAGGAGGAGGAGGAGGAGGAGGAGGAGGAGAAGAAGAAGAAGAAGAAGAAGAAGAAGAAGAAGAAAAGAAGAAAAAGAAGAAAAAGAAGAAAAGAAGAAGAAGAAGAAGAAGAAGAAGAAGAAGAAGAAGAAGAAGAAGAAGAAGAAGAAGAAGAAGAAGAAGAAGAAGAAGAAGAAGAAGAAGAAGAAGAAGAAGAAGAAGAAGAAGAAGAAGAAGAAGAAGAAGAAGAAGAAGAAGAAGAAGAAGAAGAAGAAGAAGAAGAAGAAGAAGAAGAAGAAGAAGAAGAAGAAGAAGAAGAAGAAGAAGAAGAAGAAGAAGAAGAAGAAGAAGAAGAAGAAGAAGAAGAAGAAGAAGAAGAAGAAGAAGAAGAAGAAGAAGAAGAAGAAGAAGAAGAAGAAGAAGAAGAAGAAGAAGAAGAAGAAGAAGAAGAAGAAGAAGAAGAAGAAGAAGAAGAAGAAGAAGAAGAAGAAGAAGAAGAAGAAGAAGAAGAAGAAGAAGAAGAAGAAGAAGAAGAAGAAGAAGAAGAAGAAGAAGAAGAAGAAGAAGAAGAAGAAGAAGAAGAAGAAGAAGAAGAAGAAGAAGAAGAAGAAGAAGAAGAAGAAGAAGAAGAAGAAGAAGAAGAAGAAGAAGAAGAAGAAGAAGAAGAAGAAGAAGAAGAAGAAGAAGAAGAAGAAGAAGAAGAAGAAGAAGAAGAAGAAGAAGAAGAAGAAGAAGAAGAAGAAGAAGAAGAAGAAGAAGAAGAAGAAGAAGAAGAAGAAGAAGAAGAAGAAGAAGAAGAAGAAGAAGAAGAAGAAGAAGAAGAAGAAGAAGAAGAAGAAGAAGAAGAAGAAGAAGAAGAAGAAGAAGAAGAAGAAGAAGAAGAAGAAGAAGAAGAAGAAGAAGAAGAAGAAGAAGAAGAAGAAGAAGAAGAAGAAGAAGAAGAAGAAGAAGAAGAAGAAGAAGAAGAAGAAGAAGAAGAAGAAGAAGAAGAAGAAGAAGAAGAAGAAGAAGAAGAAGAAGAAGAAGAAGAAGAAGAAGAAGAAGAAGAAGAAGAAGAAGAAGAAGAAGAAGAAGAAGAAGAAGAAGAAGAAGAAGAAGAAGAAGAAGAAGAAGAAGAAGAAGAAGAAGAAGAAGAAGAAGAAGAAGAAGAAGAAGAAGAAGAAGAAGAAGAAGAAGAAGAAGAAGAAGAAGAAGAAGAAGAAGAAGAAGAAGAAGAAGAAGAAGAAGAAGAAGAAGAAGAAGAAGAAGAAGAAGAAGAAGAAGAAGAAGAAGAAGAAGAAGAAGAAGAAGAAGAAGAAGAAGAAGAAGAAGAAGAAGAAGAAGAAGAAGAAGAAGAAGAAGAAGAAGAAGAAGAAGAAGAAGAAGAAGAAGAAGAAGAAGAAGAAGAAGAAGAAGAAGAAGAAGAAGAAGAAGAAGAAGAAGAAGAAGAAGAAGAAGAAGAAGAAGAAGAAGAAGAAGAAGAAGAAGAACAAAGAAGAAGAAGAATAATAATAACAAAATCAATGATAATAATAATAATAATAATAATAATAATAATAATAATAATAATAATAATAATAATAATAATAATAATAATAACAACAACAACAACAATAACAA
The DNA here is from genome assembly GCF_017591435.1 of Portunus trituberculatus. Lineage (NCBI taxonomy): Eukaryota > Metazoa > Arthropoda > Malacostraca > Decapoda > Portunidae > Portunus > Portunus trituberculatus. The sequence goes on from NC_059300.1 coordinate 20,454,839, forward strand.
CAATGATAAAGAAGTTAAAATCGTGAAAGCATCGTTAAAGACGAGCATAGTGAAGTCAACACAGAGGAGGAATGATGGAAGGTGTTACTTCAAATCGAAATATCCCCCATCATAAAAACGTTCACTTGTTGATAAAAATTTAGACACTAACTCCACAAATCCTCTAAGTATTACCAATTCTAGGAAAATGTAGGACGTGATCTTCTAGCACTAGCTACATTTAAAAACACAGGAAGGGAAACATGCACGCGCACAGAACGAAAATTTAATCGGGCAAAATAATCAAAGAACGAAAGGCTTGATGCTGGCGAGGCACAACACTTTCCTGCCGCACACTGGTCACTGGTCACACTATTAAGGGAGAATCTAATCACCCATGACGAGCCTTCAAAGCGTCTCTCCCTTCATGTCACAGTTGCTTTGCTCTCCTCCACATGTTGACTATAAGTGCAGCAAATCAACTGTTGCGTGTGTCTCTACTGTAATGTTTGGAGCAGCATGGAAGGGGGATAATGCATATTTACATAACACGGAAACAGACACAGTGCAACCAGCAGGTGGAGAGGAAAACGCATTGATTAACGTGTTCCTATAAAGAGTCAGCCGTAACTCCGCCCTTTGCCGCTCGCGTTGCCTCACTTCATGTTAGGTCGGCATCCATCCCGCCCTCTTTCCTTCACCATTTTTGTCTCCCTCTTAGCGTGCTGGGATCATACCGTACGGAGCGGTAAATATGTCTCAAGTCAAAAGCCAAAGATCGCTGTGAAAAGAGCCAACAATATAATAGTGGTTTCTGTCGCTATGTACATACTTCATCTTTAATATCTTGTGTCCGCTCTACATCAGCGCATCTACGTATTCACTCATGGAATATCCCATGGTGCAAAAAAATAAGGTCACATTTTCCAAAGCATGGTTTAAAGATGAGCACACCGATGGCAACATTGAGGGTGAGGGAGGGGATAAGGTGGAAAGATCTGCCTGAACACACACTGCCCGTCAGCTGCTGCTCGTCACCCGTTTCTCGCACCGCACTCTCGCAGTTTCACCATTCATCGCATGCATCAGAAAGTCTTGTTTACATCACCACTCACTGCATGATATAGAGTTTGTCATCGATGTGTTGTACATCTTCCAGCCAGGAACAAAATGTTAATGTTCGTAGTGTCATGAAGGAAAGGCTAAAAAGTCATTACTAATAACTGTGAGATGGAATGACTACCGTTTGGGACAGGACAGAGACACGAGTCAAAACAAATTTATGGATGAGGGTGACATGTGGCTGTAGGAAAGTATATTTCCCAAAAAGAGTGCCACACGTAGACCTAACTTCTTGTAGCTTCCCTTATTTTCTTATGTTTTTATGTTAAGAGGAGCGGAGACTTAGAGACTGTTCTGAGAGGTACGTGATACGATTTAAATATGATTTTTTTTTTAATACAAGAGCGAAAGTTGGACAAGGGCAACATAGAACTGGATTGCCAGTCTCTTAAAGATAATAAGAGTTATCCAAAAGTCAAGGACAAATGTCTTGAAACCTCTCTCTCAATGCTCAATGCTGGACCCAAGACTCGTTCATTTAGTAGTCTGAGATTTTTTGAAAGACTTCATATGTGTTGTCTGTGCAAACCGCTTCTTTCCTCACACTGCTGCAGCCCCGGCGTGGTGCTGCTCCTTGTGCCTCCAAGCTTCACTCCGCTGACTCTGTTACTCTTCCCCATCCAGATGATGACAATGATAAGGATAAATTCGATGATGATGATGATAATGATGATGATAAGGATGAATTCGATGATGATGATGATGAATATGATGATGATGATGATGATGATGATGGTGATGATGATGATGATGATGATGGTGATGATGATGATAATGATGATTTAGAATTTCTTCGTAAGTTATTCTTACCCACAATCTTGAATCTTCAGAATTTTCTACCATCTGGCTAAGACTTCAATGTCACTCTCTAACTAAATACATCTGTGCTGTATACCTCTCACCTAATTCCTCTGACTATGTAAAATTCTTTGACTATTTGACTTCCAAGGTGGAGCACATCTTATCTCACTTTCCTTTTGCTGAGATCTCCATTTTAGGGGATTTCAATGTTCACCACCAGCTTTGGCTTTCATCTTCTTTCACTGACCAACCTGGTGAACAAACCTTCAACTTTGCTATCCTTCATGACCTAGAGCAGCTAGTGAAGTTCCCTACCCGTATTCCTGACCGCCTTGGAGACACGCCCAACATTCTTGATCTTTTCCTAACCTCCAACCCTTCTGCTTACTCTGTTAAACTTTCCTCTCCGTTGGGCTCCTCCGACCACAATCTAATTTCCGTTACCAGTTCTATCACTCCAGTGCAGCCTCAGGACCCGCCTAAGCGGAGGTGCTTCTGGCATTTTAACTCTGCTAAGTGGGAGGAACTAAGGCAGTACTATTCTGATTTCCTTGGGATGATTATTGTTTTCATGTCAGAGATCCTTCTCTTTGTGCCGAGCGCATAACAGAGGTGATTATCTCTGGCATGGAGCTATACATTCCTCATACTTTCTCTAACCCTAAAGCTAAAAAGCCTTGGTTTAACTCTGCTTGTTCTCGTGCTGTCAATGATAGAGAGGCGGCTCACAAACGGTTCCGTAGCCATCCAACTGCTGAAACTCATGCCCTATATATTTCTGCCCGTAATCATGCCAAATCTATTCTCCAACTTACTAAAAACTCTTTCATCAATAGAAAATGTCAAAGTCTTTCCAATTCTAACTCCTCTCGAGATTTCTGGCATCTAGCCAATAATATCTCTAACAACTTTACTTCTTCGTCTTTCCCTCCTTTACTTCATCCAGATGGCTCTACAGCTGTCTCTTCTTTTCTAAAGCTGAACTCTTCGCTCAAACCTTTGCTACCAACTCAACTTTGGATGATTCTGGGCATATTCCTCCTACTCCTCCACCCTCTGACTACTTCATCCCTAAAATTAAAATTCTTTATAAAGACGTTTTCCTGGCCCTCTCTGGCCTTGATTCTCGGAAGGCTTACGGTCCGGATGGAGTCCCTCCTGTTGTTCTCAAAACTGTGCTTCCGAACTCGCTCACTGCCTGGTCAAACTCTTTCATCTGTGTCTCTACTTCTATTTATCCTTCTTGCTGGAAGTTTGCTCACATTCAACCTGTCCCTAAAAAGGTGACCACTCCAATCCTTCTAACTACCGCCCTATAGCTTTGATTTCCTGCCTTTCTAAAGCCTTTGAGTCTATCCTTAATAGGAAGATAATGAGGCATCTATCAGCTCACAACCTTCTCTCTGATTGCCAGTATGGTTTCCGTAAAGGCAGATCTACTGGTGATCTTCTTACTTTCCTAACTGAATCTTGGTCATCCTCTTTAGGGACTTCGGTGAAACCTTTGCTGTCGGCCTTGACATATCGAAAGCCTTCGATAGAGTCTGGCACAAATCTTTAATTTCTAAACTACCCTCCTACGGATTCTATCCTCTCTCTGTACCTTCATCTCCAGTTTCCTTTCCGATCGTTCTATTGCTGCTGTAGTAGACGGTCACTGTTCTTCCCTAAAACTATCAACAGTGGTGTTCCACAGGGTTCTGTCCTATCACCCACTCTCTTTCTATTATTCATCAATGATCTCCTAAATCTGACTCAATGCCCTATCCACTCCTATGCTGATGATACCACCCTGCATTATTCAACAGCGTTCAACAGACGCCCAACCCAACAACAATTAAATGACTCAAGGCGAGATGCTATAGGACGCCTAACTTCTGATCTTTCACTTGTTTCTGATTGGGGCAGAGAAAACCTGGTTTTGTTCAATGCCTCAAAAACTCAATTTCTACAACTATCTACTCGACATAACCTTCCAGACAACTATCCTCTCTTCTTCAATAACACTCAACTTCCCTCTCCTCTACATTAAACACACTCGGTCTATCCTTCACTAAAAATCTAAACTGGAAATTTCACATCTCTACTCTTGCTAAATCAGCTTCCAAGAAGTTAGGTGTCCTATGGCGTCTTCGTCCATTTTTCTCTCCTCCCAGCTGCTTGCTCTGTACAAGGGCCTTATCCGCCCGTGTATGGAGTATGGCTCTCATGTCTGGGGATCCACACACAGCTTTACTAAACAAGGTGGAATCTAAAGCTTTTCGTCTTATCAACTCTTCTCCTCTAACTGACTGTCTTGATTCTTTAAGTCACCGCCGCAATGTTGCATCTTTATCTGTCTTCTACCGCTGTTTTCATGCTGTCTGCTCTTCTGAACTTGCTAACTGCATGCCTTCCCCTCCTGCGGCCTCGCTGCACAAGACTCTCTACTTCTTCTCATCCCTATTCTGTCCATCTTCCTAATGCAAGAGTTAACCAGTATCTTCACTCCTTCATTCCCTACACTGGTAAACTCTGGAACTCTCTACCTGTGTCTGTATTTCCACCTGCCTATGACTTAAACTCTTTCAAAAGAGGAGTGTCAAGACACCTCTTACGTTAACTGGACCCTCCTTTTAGATTTTTTTGTTTTTTCTCTTTCTACTTCCTCTTAACAGGGCCTGGCAACCAGCGGGATTTTTTTTTTCCAACACTTTGTTTGCCCTTGGCCAGTGCCCTTGTAATGTAAAAAAAAAAAAAAAAAAAAAAAAAAAACCCAGGGCAATGGGAATAATTGTTCTTCGCATAACTAATAATGATGAGGATGGGAATGATACTAAAGATGATAATGATGATAATAGTGACGATGATGATGAGGAGGAGGAGGAGGAGAAAGAAGAGGAATAAGGTAAGGAAATTTCATTACTCTTGCATTGCGTACTGAAGGGAGACTGGAACTCGCCTGACAACTCTCTTCCCCAACAACGTGGAAGGTAAAAAGCGTTATGTTACATCAGTTCGAAAATAAACATACTATGCTGTCGGACTGGACAAGGAGACTCAACCCAACTGATGCAGTCCAGGTAAGTTTTCCACAGTACCAATTCCACTTTCCCTAATGAAATTTTTATCTCAATTACCTGGCAATGTAATAATTCAGGAATACCAAAATGCAGACAAAAGCACACTGCAACACACACAATGCACAAAACAGAACAATCATCACTGGGAGGCAGTTAATTATTTACTACCATTTCATGGATCACAATCGTTCATGAGAAACATAGAGAGAGTCTGGTTCATTGTAGCCAGAGAGGGACGGAACCGCTGGGTTGACTTTCAGCGAAATTAAACCATCGTAGCGAGTAGCATGTTCTATCTTCTGGCACGTAACAAGATTGGTAATACAGCTGTTTTCAAAATATAGAACAGTGTGTGGCGCCTTTACTATTTATAACTACATTCAACGACCCGTGTTATTTTCCACAAGTAAAAGAGCATGAGTTGTTCCAAGGAGTTTTAGAGATAAAGACAAAAATGCAGTACACTTCAATAGCAGTAAAGTTAGAGATTCACAACGCTCCATCAAAGGTAATGCGGTGGTCAGAGTAAATCCAGGGAGGGATCAGAGTGCAATCTCCGGGAAAATGCCCAGCTTCCCGTTGCTTTCGCCGTGCAGGATTTTTATTATACGGCAACATTATTGAGCATTCCACTTAAAATAATAGTCGCCAAAGGGCACCGCTGGTTCCACTGCTGGAGGAAACACGGCCCAAAGGAGGTAATTCCAGGAGAGACGCTTGTAATCCTGAATGCGAATACAGCAGTGACGGTCTGGACTTGCATCAGAGCAGCCCCAGGCACACTCTCACGCCACCCATCACCAACACCAACAGGATCACTATTATGAGCATCACCAGCATCACCACGACTTACACTCACTCCTTCAGCATGATCGCCAAGAAGATTAAAGACGGGTATAAAGGAACATAATATCTGTATCAAACTAATGAAGTGTAGAGGCACCATTTAAACGAACCACTGAGACACGCCACGACATGTCTAATATATATATATATATATATATATATATATATATATATATATATATATATATATATAGAGAGAGAGAGAGAGAGAGAGAGAGAGAGAGAGAGAGAGAGAGAGAGAGAGAGAGAGAGAGAGAGAGAGAGAGAGAGAGAGAGAGAGAGAGAGAGAGAGAGAGAGAGAGAGAGAGAGAGAGAGAGAGAGAGAGAGAGAGAGAGAGAGAGAGAATGGTCAGGGAAACACAAAAGTGAGTAAACAAAAGAGAAATGAAAATGCGAAGAGAGGAAATGCATATGTGAAACTGGAATACGAATTTAGAATGGAGAAGCCAATTGGCGGAGAAGAGAAAAAAAATATTGAACAAAAGATACGAAAATAACAAAAAATTTATATATACGCGGAGAAAAGGAAATAAAAAGCGTGCATGAGAGAGAGAGAGAGAGAGAGAGAGAGAGAGAGAGAGAGAGAGAGAGAAAAAAAATAGTGCAAGATCCATTCACAGAAAACCCAGGAACAACACACTGCCGCCGGACTTAATGAAATACAGCTCGCTCATATTACAGCTGGGTATGTTACAATGTTAAAGATCCACTAGATAGCACCGGGAGGAAGCCAATAGTGGGGCAAACAACACACCGCCTTTCCAAAATACAACACGGGACACCACCATCACCAACCCCGCTGCCACCGTCGCCGTCGCACCAACACCATCAAGGCACACAGCCAACCACACACACTTACAAGCATGCACACACACACACACACACACACACACACACACACACACACACACACACAGGCACAGGCACACAGGCACACAGGCACGGGCAGGGGTGAGGGTGGGAAGGAAGGCAAGGCGGCGCTGGAAGGCACAACAAAAAGCCACGTCACTCAGCATAATTCAAGGACATTAAAATGGTTCTGAGCGCAGCGTTGAGAGAGAGAGAGAGAGAGAGAGAGAGAGAGAGAGAGAGAGAGAGAGAGAGAGAGAGAGAGAGAGAGAGAGAGAGAGATTGACTGCACCTTTAGTGACACTCTAAGATATATGAAAATTAAGCCAGTGGAACTTATATGAAATCTACATAAGAATAGCCGCCCCATCCTCACCCCGGCGCTCCCCGGCCCCGCGCTGCGCCAAGGCAGTATCATGCACCGCCGCCATTTAATAAGGGATTTACACAGCGCTCCTTTAACCTCCTGCCGGCGGCTATATAATATCAGTATAGAATTTAGGCGACGGTATTAATAAAAGTATCGTATGAAATTAAGGTTTTCCCGGTTCTAACTTTCCCCCTCGCAGCTTTGAGATTTTCATTAAAGTGTTGTTCTGTTAGCAACTCATATTTTTGCCGCGGCAGCTTGTTTGTTCATGTAATGTAGAGAAACACTGTGAAGGAAATTATTACATTATCTTAACATGAAAAAATATGGTGGGAGGCATTAATTTAACCAAGAGGGCCCCTGTGATAATCATGATGATGATGATGATGATGTTGATGGTGTTAAGTCTACAGAAGTAGAAACGACTGTGTGTTTCTCTTGATCTCTCCCCGGCATTCGCTCCAACAGATCCCGAGGAACAAACACCATTTTATTCTGAATAGAACGGAATTTCCAGAGCCGTGGGAGAGGGCGCGTCTGGAAACTGACTGAAGCGTACTAGCATTTTTTTTTTATACTCGCTCTCTCTCTCTCTCTCTCTCTCTCTCTCTCTCTCTCTCTGTGTGTGTGTGTGTGTGTGTGTGTGTGTGTGTGTGTGTGTGTCAGGTTACCGCTGAGAGGAGGCAGCTGCATCCCTCCACACGGGCACCCCTACCCCTAACCGCAACACAATCCGCGCGTCATGTTTCATCACCAACAAAAGTGACACACAATTTTACCGTAGTGACGAACGCAGCTCCTGGTGACTCGCGAAATACGAAGCAGGCACGACCGTACTTTTACCCGTCATGAAAAGTGTATGTTGTGTGTCCGATGAGCATTAATGTTATATACGCAACAATAGAGTGGTTTATATGTTATCTTGATCATTTTCGTGCCATTATATTCAAGACTGTTACCTCAATTATTGAACAGTAGAGGTAGTGTTGGTAGTGGTAGTGATAGTGGTATTAGTTGTGGTAGTAATAGAAATAGTGGTGTCAGTGGTAGTAGAAGTGGTAGTAGTAGTGGTAGAAGTAGTAGTAGTAGTAGTAGTAGTAGTAGTAGTAGTAGTAGTAGTAGTAGTAAAAATAGTAGTAGTAGTAGTAGTAGTAGTAGTAGAAATGGTGGTGGTAGTAGTAGTAGTAGTAGTAGTAGTAGTAGTAGTAGTAGTAGTAGTAGCAGCAATAATAATAATAGTAATAGTAGTAATATCAATAATGATAATAATAATAATAATAATAATAATAATAATAATAATAATAATAATAATAATAATAATAATAATAATAATAATAAGAAGAAGAAGAAGAAGAAAAAGAAGAAAAAGAAGAAGAAGAAGAAGAAGA
>NC_059300.1:20470755-20475755 GCF_017591435.1 Portunus trituberculatus
ATTACATGGTAGAACTTATCGGAAAACAAAGATATTTACCTTCATCAAAACAAATGAAACAAGGAGTAGAAGCACGAGTCATTTTAATGAATATTTGCTTCAAAAGGAGCAAAACCGTTAAAAAAGAATTATGCTAATTTCCATATTGGATTTGCACAGTTCAAAAACATAACTAAAGAATAAGAAAATATGATAGTATCTGGAAATTCTCATACACTGAAATGAACATACAAAAATTTTGTAAACTATTAACTAAGATATGGCCACTCTAAATATAGAGGAAAGTGGAGACATGGCAATTATGTAAGATTGTAAATTTTCATAGTAATGTAATGTGCGGACACTCCAGTAAAGAATGATACCTGCAAATTTCATAAATTAGTTATGAGACATGAATGAATGGCATATATACAATATTTCTAGCTTTCATAATGTTGAAATGTAAAGACACTTACGCCATTAAAAAGTGACGCACAAATTATGCAGTCTTTGATAAACCAAATCTAAAATATGAAGACATACATAAAATAACTTATTCAAGCAGACAACTGACGAAAACGATAACAACGACGACAAAAACGATGACACTAACAACAATTACACCAAAAACAATAACAACAATAGCAATATTGATAACTAATAGTACGAATTATTACCACTTTGCGCTCACCCGCATCGTTTCAACCAGACCGCTCACAGTTTCCGCTCACTGCAGCTGTGTGTCGTGGTCTTCAATACCACCGCTCAAAGGAACCCGGCTGTCTCCTTCACAGACTGGTCCATTCAACCAGTGCCTCAGAACGCGTTTCCTTTTACTTGCTTTTCTATAGGAATTACATACTCAAATAGAGAGATTCTAATTGCTGAATATCTTTCCGGGAAAAGGAAAACAGCAGTCTATCGCATGAACGAAGAACGTCCACTGAGCGTTGTACCTCCAACCATTTTTCTTTGACATATTCGTTCTTAATGGAGAATACTGCTATGTTAATAAATCGTTGTATTTGCTACGTCCCTCAACATTACGTGAATAGATATTTTTAATTCTTACCAGGGTAACATCCTTATCTCATGTAATGAAAAACGGTTCCACGTTTCCTTCTGTTATTTTCAGTGTTACTAACAGCAGCTTTTGATGATTCACTATCTTAAGCGGCGTCTGTACCTGCTGTTGCCACCACAACCCGCACGTCAATAGTGCTGTGCTTACACTTGGCAGGCTTTACAAAGGGAGAAAAGACAAATGGAAAATACCGAAAAGCTTTTCAAATGGATAAACAATACTGATTCCTTCTTGCTATTTTTTTTCTTTGCGTCTTCCTTTTAACAAGAGCCAACATTATGTGTGCTGCTGCTTACACAGAACAGATCTACAAACACTTGCAACGTTTAGTTCGCCATCACGCCAGTTCATGACAGTGTTTGGCCACTCATGCGTAATGGAAGTCTAGAACATCTATTTGTCAAATGGTAGTTTCCAGAGTGGTACATGCACATCCTCGCAATGGAAGATTTCCCAGCGGATGCAATATAGCATCACATTTTAGCTGCAACGCAGACTATTGCATGTATCGAACAATTATCTATCAACTACAAGGATTGGAAATTCTAAAAAGTGAATCATGCTGTCAGACCAAACACTTTACCTTCCAGAGTTGCTATAATATTCCAAGTTTATAGTCGCATAATAAATCTAAATTTAAATTGCATGGCACGTTAATCGTTATACTTTTAATTACATGATGTTTTGAAGAGTGTTCGTTAATAGAGTTGTCATATCCTTTATCTACCATTTACTTTACGACACTTCGGGAAAGTACTGCGCACGACACACACACACACACACACACACACACACACACACACACACACACACATGTATCGGCTAAAATAAAAAGAACTTCACGTTGCAATCTGCCTCACAACTTCAAACATTCAATGCAATTTTTCTGGGCATACATGTATGTATTCTCCCCTCCTGGTAGGGGGGTACTTGAACAGCCTCACAGCACACGCTGCTGCCAGGCTGCAAGAGAGCTGCCACCGTGTTCATTGCGTGTTTATGAAAGGCACCTGGAAAAGACGGAACGATGGAATAAAAAAACTTCTTTTCTGCAGGTATAGCAATTCCTACGAGCTTAGATGAGCTATGTACACGTCTCCTTCTGACAGGTTCCTAAGGAAACTGTCTCCAAGTAAATACCAGCGAGGAAAGAAACCTGAAGCGGAGGCGCAAATAGAACGTTCTGCAATGATTTATTTGAATGAAATGATAATGCCTAACTAAACAGGTAAACTTAAATAGATAAATACGAAAAAAAGCGACGAACAGGCAAAATACAAACGTTTATGTTAAAAAGTATTTGCAAATTGTTCAAAGGATATTATTCTGTAGGGACTTCTAGAGGACAGAAAAAAACACTGCAAGAAAATAAATGTTGTGTGGACACAGCCTCAAAAATCAAATTACTAATTCTGTACCGGAACTGACAGATTCGTGAACACCACGCAGGTCACTGCAGTTGACCTTTTCTGGGTGTTCGCAAGTAACCGTTACACAAAAACTTGCACAAAGCGAGATAAGATAACCACGAAAGAACAAAATTAATAAAAATATGCTGATACGTATGAAAGAAGTGATGTACGAATGTAGCTTTTCCTCATAGCTCTTGATGAACTTGTAATGTTTTGACTTCTGTTACGAATATTACCATGGACTGATCCACACCTAATAACGCTTGTTTTATCCCAAAATTCGATTCAATTGCTGTAACAATGATACAGACAAGCAGATTTATTGTTCCTAGCAAAAACTGCTGCTAGCTGCGGAGCAGAGTCAGTGTCTGAGGCACGCCAAAGAGAAGAGGGAAAATGGTCACCTGAACGACACGCAACAGGAAGCAACCTTCAGTGAAAGACTGTCACTGCGATAGAAATGTGCTTTCTTGTATATCGATCACCAGGGCGAGACTGATCCAGCCTTGAATTGTCTTGTCTTGTTGTGGGTGAAAGGAAAACAGAAGAGAGGACAAGGCAGAGGAAGAAGCAAAAATCTCGCTTTCAATATGACGTCGTGATTTGTTGCGAGTCACAGGAAGAGGAAAGGTTGAGCTGCATAGACGGAGATGTGCACTGGGGAAGAGGGTATTCAACGAGAGCAAGACCAAGATTGTGTGGGTTTCAACGGAGGTGATGAGAAAACAAGAAGGTACTAAGGTGCTAAGATGTCAAAGGTTAATGAATTTATCTATTCTTAAGAAAAGTATAGAAAGAATCACATGTGTTCCATAAAGTTAAGGATTGTACTATCATATGAAGTGAACTTGTGAATGACTTAATGACTTCTCTTAGCTCATAGATACATTGCTAGTAATCCCTTGGTAGGCCGCGATTTACACCATTCCCAGATACCAAAGGTTTTCTCCAGATTCCAACAGTCGATGTTAGCCTTTAGCAAGGGAATGTGGTATGTGGTGCGTGACAAGTCTGTCTCTCACCCACCTACCTCATTCTATCCTCTCACAGGGAAGTCACGCCAGCGATCATAAGTCCGCCTCGTGATCCTTAAACCACCTACGAAGGTATGTATATGTCCCCACACACACACACAGACACAGACACAGACACACACACACACACACACACACACACACACACACACACACACACACACACACACACACACACACACACACACAGGACAATCGTTCTTATCGCTAGTAGCCTTGACAACTCATGCCATCATCACAATCATGCAGCGTAACGAAACAGTATTGATTACTGGTGTTCACAGCAGACCAGGTGCTCTTTACTTTGTTATGATACACAACTTTGTTTGTTTTTGGTTTTTGTCTATTCTATTTATGATGGGAAAAGGGTATCTCCGCCACATTCACAACTTAGGCATGCATAACATTACAACTTGTCCTGTTGCCTTCATAATAAATGTTTTTAGAAAGCGGTTCATATCCGTATGCTATATTTGAATGTGAATGTGAATATTATTAATCCCACTGGCGCCTTGCACTCTTCACAAATATATTTAAGAAAAAACACACAAATTTACGTCACGAGGCGAAAATTTATTATTTCCTCAAACCCATGCCACTGTATCATCATTATTTTACCCACTCTATTTTACTTACGTATGATCGCGATGAGCTCAGGAACTTTCATTAATTAAAACAGAATTGCCTCACAGAAGCAAAAAAAAAAAAAAAAAAAGAAGCGTCTTACAATGACAACACATTTTCTGCATTAAAATCATTATCAAAAGGTCAGCATCATATAATCTTCCATTAAGTCCATAATGTCTTGCCTTTAATAACAGGTGATGAACCATGTTCGTCTTGGAGTCGCGTTCCTCACAACTTTTTCCCACTGTGCTGGGGGGCAATGCCTTGACACCAGAGCAGGATGGAATGTCTTCAGTCATTGAAGTCTGGTGATTTTCATTTACCTTCCTTTCCTCCCAGCATCAACATGTTTATGGTTAATGACATACCACACTCTGAGCACCCATATAGTTAGCAAAATTGAAATTGAAGAGATGATGAAAAGAGATGAATATATTGAAGATGAGGATGCTAGAGATGAAAATATTGGAGATAAAGAGATGAAGATGAATGAGATGAGCAGATAAAAATGGAGGGCCGAAGATGGTAAAAAGATGAAAATACTGGAGATGGAGATGCACATCGTGAAACACCGTCATATTCCCTAGGGCCTAGATGTTTCTGCACCGAACTTCTATATGAAGGTCAAACCCGCTCTTCCCGTATTAATTGTTCATTATTTCCATATTTGCCAGCGACGCGATGAATTCACTTCACTTTTTTTTGTTTCCGCTCCCAGTACAAAAAAAAATGGTGATACATATTTAATTGACACTTTAAACTTGCATATAACCAACAGCATTTCTTTTGGTGAATGTTGATTAGTCCAGAATAAATTTTTACTATGCATTTATAATATTCGCGAAAAATGAAGTGTCTAACACA
>NC_059300.1:20480755-20488255 GCF_017591435.1 Portunus trituberculatus
TTTTTTGTTCAATTTTCTCACACCTGATCAGACTACTGTAGATACGATTTGTCAGAGAATGATTATAATGCTGCGTCCGTCGGCCTGAGTGTCTCCTTCTGGCTGCTGCTGCTGCTGCTGCTGCTGCTGCTGGTAGCAAGGTCCGGCATCGCTCATTACTAACAAATGTGCATAGTGAAGCGATCTCAAAAGCGTTTTCTGTATATTCTAAAGTAAGTGTGTGTGTGTGTGTGTGTGTGTGTGTGTGTGTGTGTGTGTGTGTGTGTGTGTGTGTGTGTGTGTGTGTGTGTGTGTGTGTGTGTGTGTGTGTGTGATATTCCAGTTCGAAAAAAAACACATTATGATATTCTGGACAAACTAGTTAATGATTAGGTAATTACCAGTAACAAATTTTCCTCTTAATGGCTCAATATGGATTGATACGAAAGTGACTTTGGCTTATTGACGATGACTGAATTTAGATTTTTTTTTTCTTCTTTTTTTTAGTCTCATCTATAGTAACGATTTCAATATTCTCTAAAACCTTTGGTAGATTACACGGATCATTGTGTCTCGGGCAAACTGTTGTACTGAGCTGAATAAACAATCCCTGGTCGTCATTCATTGTTCACAGGTGTGAGTTTCATAAAAGAACAAACGTGAAAAATAAAAGCTGTTTCATTCCACATCTGGCAATCACATGAACGCACACAGCACGACCACAGCGCAGCCAGCTTCGTCACTACAGAGGCTGTATGAGCTGCTATAGGCACGGCGCTGCGAAGATGAAATTATAAAAGCTTAGTAATTTGTTAAGCTGAAGCCTCGGAACCACCTTGTTAACCAGGATGATTACATAATTTAGAAAGCATAGTTCCTTTTTATTTTCTACTGCATATCTTCACCTGAGGGATGATGCTGCTTGCCACGAAAGCATCTTGAGCAAAGTTGTCATTACTCTGATCTGAATATCTAATTCAACAGTGGTATAATTAAACACGCAACACACCAAATACTTTCAATCCATTTTGCTGTTGCACCAGTCCTGCATCACCTGAGTCTGGAGTCAGTGGCGCAGCGAACGGGCACACTTCTAGTTATAAACAGAAATGTTGATTAAACTAGTTGTCCTTCGGTCTATCAGCAAGTTATGGTTTACGGGGTGCTGTGAACTTATCATTAAACCAGCTGTGATCTCACTGAGCGTTTCCCTTTGTGTAAATTAGGTCGCTCCGTTTTTATTTGTTAGTATTCAATTCCTTGTAACGTTTTGTTTGTAATATTCGTAAAGCCTCTCGTGTCAGTCTGGCTGTCTGTGGTGAGATTTATTTCGAAGCTGCGTTTGCATCCTTTCATCAATTTCTTACGTCTCGCTGCGCTGGGAACCACGGCTTTTAGTATTTTTTCATGTTGAAAAATGTTGTTTAATTAATCTTTTTTAGTACTAACGGATGGGCAACACAGGATACAGGAAAGCAGCCTGTTCTCGCAATGGTGTGGTCTTTGGGGAGTATAATACTCTTGTAGAATTAGGATTTAATATCTGACGTTCGTTACTGTGGCTTCTACTGTACATGAACCCGGCGGCAACGTAACAACAGAGTTCACGGGAGTCTGACTTCGTCTGATGCAGTGACTGACTTTATATTCCTTATTGGATCCTAGCAGAGTAGTAGCATGCAATATGTTACAAATTATATATCTTGTTGTCGACAAGTTATGAAATCAAAGTTACAGAAAGATCTCTTTCCAGTTTAGTTAAGAACAAATACTAAATCTCGAGGGTCGTGCTTTTCATCGCTGTTACAGTTGAGAAAAATGTTCTAGATTTAATTAGTTCTTACATTTTTTTATTTTGCTTTGTTTTGTTTTTTAGATAGATTTGGAGTGGGTTTTGTCGGGAGGAACTGCAGATTATAAGTTTGGTGTCGGGGAAGTGTTTCGCCGTGCCGCTGGTGGGATGTGCAGGCAGCTGAGACAGCGAGTTTCAGGTCGTGCACGTTCACTGGCACATAAATGTTCCAAGTTGCTGGCGCTGAGAGGCTTTACGAGCGGGTTAAGTCAATTTTTCACCCAAAACACAACGTCTCCGCCTTGGCGAAGGTTAGCATCTGTGCTTTACAATTTATTACTCTCATACCGCCTTTATTAGAAGACATCCAGACTCTTGTTGCCAATTAAAGCGTCAACAATTGTTATGATGATTTTATTTCTCCTAGCAGGCGTTAGAACTCCGGATCCTGCCACTTCCTTGACTACGAGCGTTCAAACTTCCTGCTTACTTTTTATGAGGTAATCATGGGATGCAGGTCACCGCCGACACTTGCATTTTAGAGAGAGAGAGAGAGAGAGAGAGAGAGAGAGAGAGAGAGAGAGAGAGAGAGAGAGAGAGAGAGATCGCCGCTTGCACTTTTTTCTCTTTCACTATCTCATCCAAGCTGTTATCGTTTCTCTTTTTTCTTCCTCTTCCTCTCTTCAGGTGTGACACAAACTTCCTCCTTCCTTCCCTCACTCCCTCCTTCCCTCAATGATTGTTGTT
This sequence comes from Portunus trituberculatus, assembly GCF_017591435.1. Lineage (NCBI taxonomy): Eukaryota > Metazoa > Arthropoda > Malacostraca > Decapoda > Portunidae > Portunus > Portunus trituberculatus. The sequence goes on from NC_059300.1 coordinate 20,483,274, forward strand.
TCCCTAATTCCCTTCCTGGCATGTTCTCTCCCATTCTTTCTTTCGCAAAATGTATGTATTTTCTTCCAATCCTCTCTCCCTCCCTCCCTCCTTACCTCTCTACCTATCCCTCTTCTTCCCTCCCTACCTACCCCTCTTCCTCCCTCCTTCCTCCCGCCCTCTTTTCCTTCCCTTCCTGCCTGCCTCTCACTAAAAAACACTGACCAGTACACAAGTTAATAAAAAGTAAAACCTTTCGAACAAAACAATCAAGGGTTGTTTCATCGCTACGAGCAGATGGAGGAAAAGGAAGAGGGGGAAAAAGAAAAACAGAAAAAAGAAAAAACATAGAAAAGGAAAACAAGGAAAATAAAGAAAAGAAGTAGAAAGGAGCAAAAACAAAAACAAGAACAAAAAGGAGGAGGAGGAGGAGGAGGAGGAGGAGGAGGAGGAGGAGGAACATTCAGGTGCCTTTATCTCTCTCTCTCTCTCTCTCTCTCTCTCTCTCTCTCTCTCTCTCTCTCTCTCTCTCTCTCGAGAGAGAGAGAGAGAGAGAGAGAGAGAGAGAGAGAGAGAGAGAGAGAGAGAGAGAGAGAGAGAGAGAGAGAGAGAGAGAGAGAGAGAGAGAGAGAGAGAGAGAGAGAGAGAGAGAGAGAGAGAGAGAGAGAGAGAGAGAGAGAGAGAGAGAGAGAGAGAGAGAGAGAGAGAGAGAGAGAGAGAGAGAGAGAGAGAGAGAGAACCCCTTAAATTCGAGCGCCCTAAATCAATCTTACTGAACAAACAAGGGAAGCCCGAACCACTCAGGCCCTTGCCACTCACTACCAAGGAACGAGAGAGAGCAGCCCTGCCCGGTCCGTCTGCCCGTCTGTCCGTCTTCGTCCGTCGCAAGCCCGTCCATCTCTAACAGACATGAAAGGTTCGTTCCTTCACTCAGCTCCCACGATTCGAGCCTCGGCAGCGAGTGAATCGGCTCACAAAAGGCCGTGAGGGGGAAAGGTTAGGCACGATAAGGATGATGAGGATGATGAGGTTAGGGTGGTGAAGGTGGTGAGGGTTGTGGGTTTGGTGGGAGTGGTGGGGGTGGTGGTTGTGACGAGGAGAAAGGTGAGGACGTGAGTGGTGAGGATTGATTCAGTATTCAAAGCAGTCCGTCTATTCCCATCTGACGTGATTGGTGAACTCAGTGAGGTACAAGTAGCCTTAAGTGTCCCTCGCTGTATTTACTGTTTTGTAGAAATCATTGAAGTACGAGTAGCCTTAAGTGCATGTCCCTCGGTCCCTCGGTGTTTGCTGTGGTGTCTTAGGGATACGTCTGCACTATGTGAGGTGAAATGAAGAAAAATATGAGACTGCGGCTTTCACTCAGTTTACTAAGTGCATGTTTTCTTTTTTTCATTGCTGGCATAGTTTTGGCATATTTTTGGAATTATATTAAGTCCTGTTTCATTCTCGAATGAAAATAACGTGTTTCCATATTCATTCTGCTTACTATTCAGTGATTTTGTCAGCTTTAGAAACTCACGTGGGGGATTAAGATAGTAAAGAATGTGGCAATTAATCTTCTGACCTCCATATACCCTTCCTAATGTAAATAAAATGCTTCAGTCGTACACAAATCTCAAGATAAATATGTAGCCTAGTACTGAAAGGGTTAACGCAAGTACCAATATAGAATAGTATTTCACAAGTAAGACACTAATCAATACTGACACAGCGCGAATGAACGCACCCAAGGTAATTGAGAGCCCCACCAACTCTTGAGGTGAGTGCACGCAGGCGCAGGGCAGGGAGGACCTCAACAGATGGGCGACCCCAATAGTAATTCTGCCCGACGAGAGGTCTGGAGTATTTGTATTTGTCAGTAACACCTGCACTGAGAGTGAGAGACAGGATGTGGTGCTCGACATGGAAACTGGGAGATTATAAAGAGGATGCGGGTAAGCATTCAAACCGCCTCACGCTAGCAGTCTTCATTGACACTGTTACCTCTCTCTCTCTCTCTCTCTCTCTCTCTCTCTCTCTCTCTCTCTCTCTCTCTCTCTCTCTCTCTCTCTCTCTTTCCAAAAGGCTTCCACACAACTGTAGCGCGACTTTCCCACTCCTGGATCTCTCTCTTCATCTCGACATCCACTCCTGCCTCCTCAGTGCTGTCTTATGCATCAGGAATGGAAAGTCCCTTCAGGGGAAATAGAGAAGGAGTCCGTGTGGGTGGAAAACATGATGACTGGAGGAAACATAACTGCAACGTAGCACAGCCATCACCTTGACAACACTACCTACCCACCCTCACCACCACCACCACCACAGACCACCACCGCCACTTCAACTGGTGTCCGGAAAGAAAGTATCAGAAAAAATGTTACAATAGTAATCATATTTAGGAAAAGTACCAGTGGTTAGGATGGATTGGAATACTTAGATAATGTCAGGTTCAGTTAAGTTAGGTCACGTTGCGTTACGTTAGCTTACGTTATGTTAGGTTAGGCTAGGTTAGAATAAAGTAAAGTTAAGTTCACGTTAGGTTAGGTTAAGGTTAGATGGGTTAGGTTAGGTTAGGTTAGGTTAGCTTAGATCAGATTAGGTTAGGTTAGGTTTAAGTTACGTTAAGGTTACGTTAAGATAAGGTTAAAGTTACGTTAGGTTAGGTAACGTTAAAGTTGCATGAGGTTAAACCAAAAATAAATACAAAAGAATTTAGTATTTTCGTTGCTCTTTTTCCTATTTCTTTCTTCTTCGTTTTTTCCTGATTTTTTCCGTTACCTTTGTCACGTTATTTTTTCTCCTGTGGTTTTATGTCCTACAATATCGCTGCATCCACCTCACTAAATCATTTACCCATATCTAGCTCCACTACCCTCACCAATACTACCTTTCCTTCCGTTATGACAGCGACAACCACACCACTGCTATTCCTCCCACGCATCTCATCACCACCACTACCCACCACCCTTAAATATGAGATTTACCCGGTAAAACATTGTAATATCGTTAACGTATCTCTAATTCATCACAAATAACACGGAAATAGCCATTCAAATTACCCCTCATCAACAAAAGCTCATTAAAACACATAACAATCGCAGCTTAAGCCAGAAATGACAGCAATTTGTTGATATGAGCTTTTTCTCCATTTGAAAGATACACGAAAAAATAACATTAACTCGTCCATTTAATTAAACAATGTACGAACTACTTCATTTACCAAAAAGAAAAATTAATAGGAAACGTCTCGTAATCATCATATTTACAACTTTTCCAAGCCCTTCCTTGCTCACACCATCAAACCAAGGTCCTCATCCAGAAATGCTTGGATCTCTCACCGCAACTACCTTCAAAGGCCGCAGAGATAATTAACTAGGTTCTCAAGACCATTCCTGCTGATGTCATAATAGAAACTTAGTTAATCCGTTTTCAAAACTACAAAAATATCCTTAAAAACTCGTGCAACCTTAACTACAGCCTTTTAAATGTAGCAAATAGTCGCCGTCGTGATACAGTGGAACCATGCGTGCTTTGGGGTCCGAGGGGTCTCCAAGCGCACGGGTTCGAATCCTGTCCACGATCCGAGTGTAGGTTGGGCTTCTTCACTCGGGGCAACGGTTTCCTAGCGGGTGGGCTTTGAGATAGGAGGTACTCCAAAAAGTATCCCCTTTAGCCCATAAATTCCCGTGAAAACCCCACATGGCATGGAGAAAAAAAATACGATATGACTCCAAAAACAGGCCAAACACACGAATCTACAAAAGGGCATCACCTGCCAGACAAGAAGACAAGACACCCACCCTGACACCAGAGCCACCAAGGTTATTTTTGGAATGGTTTGCAAAGGACACTATTGATACGTACAGTACAGAAATTTTTGCTGTGTATTTTTGCGTTCATTTTTTTTTTTCCAGTGCCGGCAACAAAGGTGAGGAACAAAGATGCAGGTGGGAGATGCTCCATGATTATTTATTGAAGCTTCATGAATACAGATAGTGACTAATGGCGCACAGAGAGAGAGAGAGAGAGAGAGAGAGAGAGAGAGAGAGAGAGAGAGAGAGAGAGAGAGAGAGAGAGCTACAAGTTTTCCATCTCCTAATTACAATACGTTCCCTTGAATCAAAACACACGCGCAAAAGTACGAAATAAATAATACATGCACGCTGAGGGACTGACGTGTAACATGACCAGGCAAGAGGATGGGAACGAATACAGTAAGAGGAGACAAACACGAACACGGGGCGAGAAAACGAGAGTAAAGCTAACGTAGGCATTAATTCCGGATTGAAGATTTGAAAGTAGCACAATGTTCAGCTTGCACACACAAAGCCTTTTTAAACCTGACCACTCATGCTGCGATCCTTCCCTTCCTCATCTCACTCCCTCTCTCTCTCTCTCTCTCTCTCTCTCTCTCTCTCTCTCTCTCTCATCCCACACTTCCTCTTCCGAACCCAACCATCCTCTTCTCTCTCTCTCTCTCTCTCTCTCTCTCTCTCTCTCTCTCTCTCTCTCTCTCTCTCTCTCTCTCTCTCTCTCTCTCTCTCTCTCTCTCTCATTTATTTTCCTTCACGCTTTTCCCTTTTCCCTCTTCCACTAGAGTTTTGTCCACTTTTTTTTTCTCTCCCTCCTCTCTTCTTTCTTCTTTAACTTCACTTTTTTCCCTCCTTCCCTCCTCGCTCCTTATCAAGAAATAAAGATAGAAAGCAAAGGAGGAAAAATGATACTAAGGGAAGAAGAAATTAGGATAAATATGGATCAAGGGGAGAGAGAGAGAGAGAGAGAGAGATGACCCAACAGCAATAGCAACAGCAAGAACAACAACAACAACTACTACTACTACTACAACAACAATAACAACAACAGTAGCAGCAGTGGATAACAACACAACACAGGGCTGGCTTCCCCCTCGCCTTGCAACACAATCTCTGCTGCACCAAGCGGATGAAGAGAAGTAGAGAAGTGGAAGAGGGAGAGAATAAAAGGAAGAGGAAGGGGAGGAAAGGGAGGATAATTGAAGCTAT
>NC_059300.1:20495755-20498255 GCF_017591435.1 Portunus trituberculatus
AGAGAGAGAGAGAGAGAGAGAGAGAGAGAGAGAGAGAGAGAGAGAGAGAGAGAGAGAGAGAGAGAGAGAGAGAGAGAATAATGCGTAACTAAAGACCGTCTCCAGGCAAGCAAGTCATCAATCAGTCTATCATCTCCTGTCGCCTCTCCTCATCTCCCTAGAAAACTGTCCATTATCACAACAGATGGGGGATTCCGCGGGACACTCTGGCGTTTGAGGGATCAATGACTGGCTGCAGCGTGACAAACAAATGCGCTATAGAGAATTCGTGGTTTGTGTTAAAAAAAAAAAAGAAAAAGAGGAGGAGTGAGGAGAGATTCAGAGGTGAGGGAGACAAAGTAGAAGAGTGTAGATTTGCCGAGTAGTATAGGCAGGGTGTAAATTTGCCGGTGAATCCTCTCAATCATGTGCTTGTTTACAGAGAGTGCAATATGTAGGTGGTTCATAGGAGGAGGAGGAGGAGGAGGAGGAGGAGGAGGAGGAGGAGAGTGAGAGGAAGAGGAACAAGAAGGAAAGAAAAAGAAAGAGGATAAAGTAAAAATAATAAAAGGAATAAGAATAAGTGTAAGAAGAAATAATAAAATGAAAAACAAGAAAAGAAGAAGAAAGATGAATTGGAAGAACAAGAAAAAGAAGGATGAATTGGAAGAAGAAGATGAAGGATAAATTGGAAGAAGAAGATGAAGGATAAATTGGAAGAAGAAGAAGAAAAAGGATATATTGGAAGAAGAAGAAGAAGAAGGATAAATTGAAGAAGAAGAAGAAGAAGAAGAAGAAGAAAGAAGAAGACGAAGACGAAGAAGAAGAAGAAGAAGAAGAAGAAGAAGACAAGAAGAAGAAGACAAGAAGAAGAAGAACAAGAAGAAGAAGAAGAAGAAGAAGAAGAAGAAGAAGAAGAAAAAGAGCAACAAGAAGAACAAGAACAACAAGAAGAAGAAGAACAACAAGAAGAAGAAGAAGAAGAAGAAGAAGAAGAAGAAGAAGAAGAAGAAGAAAAAGAAGAAGAAGAAGAAGAAGAAGAATTGATCTTCCCTATGAAGAAGAAGAAGAAGAAGAAGAAGAAGAAGAAGAAGAAGAAGAAGAAGAAGAAGAAGAAGAAGAAGAAGAAGAAGAAGAAGAAGAAGAAGAAGAAGAAGAAGAAGTGTCTAAGAAGAAGAAGAAGAAGAAGAAGAAGAAGAAGAAGAAGAAGAAGAAGAAGAAGTGTGTAAGAAGAAGAAGAAGAAGGAGACAAGAAGAAGAGAAGAAGAAGACAGAAGAAGAATGGAAGAAGAAGTCTCTGAAGAAGAAGAAGACAAGAAGAAGAAGAAGAAGAAGAAGAAGAAGAAGAAGAAGAAGAAGAAGAAGAAGACAGAAGAAGAAGAAGAAGAAGAAGGAAGAAGAAGAAGAAGAAGAAGAAGAAGAAGAAGAAGAAGAAGAAGAAGAAGAAGAAGAAGAAGAAGAAGAAGAAGAAGAAGAAGAAGAAGAAGAAGAAGAAGAAGAAGAAGAAGAAGAAGAAGAAGAAGAAGAAGAAGAAGAAGAAGAAGAAGAAGAAGAAGAAGAAGAAGAAGAAGAAGAAGAAGAAGAAGAAGAAGAAGAAGAAGAAGAAGAAGAAGAAGAAGAAGAAGAAGAAGAAGAAGAAGAAGAAGAAGAAGAAGAAGAAGAAGAAGAAGAAGAAGAAGAAGAAGAAGAAGAAGAAGAAGAAGAAGAAGAAGAAGAAAGAAGAAGAAGAAGAAGAAGAAGAAGAAGAAGAAGAAGAAGAAGAAGAAGAAGAAGAAGAAGAAGAAGAAGAAGAAGAAGAAGAAGAAGAAGAAGAAGAAGAAGAAGAAGAAGAAGAAGAAGAAGAAGAAGAAGAAGAAGAAGAAGAAGAAGGAAGAAGAAGAAGAAGAAGAAGAAGAAGAAGAAGAAGAAGAAGAAAAGAAGAAGAAGAAGAAGAAGAAGAAGAAGAAGAAGAAGAAGAAGAAGAAGAAGAAGAAGAAGAAGAAGAAGAAGAAGAAGAAGAAGAAGAAGAAGAAGAAGAAGAAGAAGAAGAAGAAGAAGAAGAAGAAGAAGAAGAAGAAGAAGAAGAAGAAGAAGAAGAAGAAGAAGAAGAAGAAGAAGAAGAAGAAGAAGAAGAAGAAGAAGAAGAAGAAGAAGAAGAAGAAGAAGAAGAAGAAGAAGAAGAAGAAGAAGAAGAAGAAGAAGAAGAAGAAGAAGAAGAAGAAGAAGAAGAAGAAGAAGAAGAAGAAGAAGAAGAAGAAGAAGAAGAAGAAGAAGAAGAAGAAGAAGAAGAAGAAGAAGAAGAAGAAGAAGAAGAAGAAGAAGAAGAAGAAGAAGAAGAAGAAGAAGAAGAAGAAGAAGAAGAAGAAGAAGAAGAAGAAGAAGAAGAAGAAGAAGAAGAAGAAGAAGAAGAAGAAGAAGAAGAAGAAGAAGAAGAAGAAGAAGAAGAAGAAGAAGAAGAAGAAGAAGAAGAAGAAGAAGAAGAAGAAGAAGAAGAAGAAGAAGAAGAAGAAGAAGAAGAAGAAGAAGAAGAAGAAGAAGAAGA
>NC_059300.1:20505755-20513255 GCF_017591435.1 Portunus trituberculatus
CAAATAAATAAATAAATGAAAATTAGAAAGCTACTCCTGAATGCTTACTTTCTTCTGCCTGCCGCCTCCGTCACCATCTCATATTCACACTTACCTATGCCTTAAAAATCTTCCCCACTTTTTGCCTTTTCCTCTCCCACGCTCCTCACAGCCACGGCCCGCAGTCTTATCTTAGCAAATAGCGGATGCAAGCTTTTCCCTTCGCTCCCTCTCATATCAGTTTTATTTCACTTATATATCTTTTTCTTTTCATTCATCACATCGTCATATCATTCCACATGCATTAAATTTCCTTCCCACGTGTAGAAAATTTTAGATGCTATTTATTTTCCACTTCTAACCAACTTACTTCACCTTTCCTCCCTTTTCGCTCAGTAAATCTACTCTCCTTATTTACATATTTCGCTAATCTTTCACTGCTTCAACCACCACCGAAGCAGAAAGTGGCTCGAGACTCCCCATCCTCATGTTGCTCCACTAAAAACAATCTCATTCATTAGTCTCCCCCCACACACAGTAACAATTAGCATAACAATCCATTAGTTCGGTTTAGAGCACCTCTTTTTCAATCATCCATGCACTCCTTTGGTCATGTCTTGCAGCACTGTTACTATATGTTGGTGCCATGTACGAGTCTCCTTCAGTTGATTATATTCCTTGCATCTTCCCAAGACATCCCTCCCACAGAGCCTTATTATTTCCTACTCCCACACATCCTCTGCAGACATTGCCTAGTCATCGCGCACCATACACCTCCATACACACTCGTCGCCCCATACACACCGATTACTTCGCCTCTTCCATTGTCTCCTGCCCTCGCACTTAGTTGTCCCATAACGTTTATTTTCCCCAACACGAAGGCTTCCTAAACTCTCTTACGCTCTTTAAGCACTTCCTTCCCCTTCACCTTCCACCCTTCTTCCATCTCGAGACCGTGTTGACTCGCTATTTATCCATTTCTCCCTCCCATTACATTGCAAAATGACACTGCATCTAATTGTGAGGAGCTGAATACATGAAGGGACGGAAAAAAATCAAAAGTTTTTAAGATTATAAACTATTATATGTTCAGTCTTTTAAAAGTATTTCTAATGATTATTAATTTCAGGTTTTCCACAGTATGTCAAAACTTTAACTTTTTCACAAGTTCAGTAAAAAAAAAAGGAACAAATATAGCACTGAAATATGAAATTGTGTGGCATTTTTGTACAGCGTATGTTTCATCTTGCTAACTGTATGCTTCTCCTCCTGCGGCCTCGCTGCACAAGGCTTTCTTCTTCCTCTCATCCCTATTCTGTCCAACTCACTAATGCAAGAGTTGACTAGTACTCTCAATCATTCATATCTTTCATTGGTAAACTCTGGAACTCCCTACCTGCTTCTGTATTTCCACCTTCCTATGACTTGTCTTCTTTTAAGAGGGAGGTATCAAGGCATTTCCTCCTTAATTTTGACTAACGCTTTTTCTTTCTTCTAGAGAACCAGCACCCAAGTGGATCATTTTTTAAACATTTTTTAGCCTTGGCTAGCCCTCTTCCTTCATAAATAAAAAAAGGCAATGAAACCATTTTTGGGGATATGGATGGATGTTCCATATTGCTGCTGCTGCTGCTGCTGCTGCTGTTGGTGCTGCTGGTGTTGCTGCTGTTATCTGCCTGCCTGTCTGCCTGCACTGATATCACCTCATAAAGTTCACGTTTGCATGTTTTTGTCGTCTTCTTCCTGCAACCCAAGTTAACAGGTGCGTCCTTTCTTGCTACTCTGTAATTTTTTGTTTTCCCTTCATCTTTATTCACTTATCCTTGCTTCTTTATATTCTTTCTCATTCTTATATGTCCTTCTACGCTCATCTTTCCTCACTTCTCCACTGGCCCTGTTTTCCTTTTCCGTCATATCACGCCCTTTGTTCCACTCATCTTCTCTCGCTTATCTTTTATGCAGTTCATGAAAGCACGCATTCCCTCCCAGTGCTAACATTCCTAAACTCTACACAGTCTTTTTCTTTTTCCTCTTTCCTTAAAATACACACACACACACACACACACACACACACACACACACACACACACCCGGTAGCTCAGTGGTTAGAGCGCTGGCTTCACAAGCCAGAAGACCGGGGTTCGATTCTCCGGCCGGGTGGAGATATTTGGTTGTGTCTCCTTTCACGTGTAGCCCCTGTTCATCTAGCAGTGAGTAGGTACGGGATGTAAATCGAGGAGTTGTGACCTTGTTGTCCCGGTGTGTGGTGTGTGCCTGGTCTCAGGCCTATCCGAAGATCGGAAATAATGAGCTCTGAGCTCATTCCGTAGGGTAACGTCTGGCTGTCTCGTCAGAGACTGCAGCAGATCAAACAGTGAAACACACACGCATACACGAAAACGAAAACACCTAAGCATCTGAGTAGTAGTAGTCGTAGCAATTGTAGTAGTGGTAGTAGTAGTAGTAGTAGTAGTAGTAGTAGTAGTAGTAGTGGTGTGGTGGTGATACTAGTAGTAGTAGTGGTAGTGACAGTGTGGTGGTAGGAGGAATAGTAGCGATAGTAGCAATAGTAGTAACACTAGTAACAGTAGTGGTGGTAGTTGGCATCTCTTTCTTTTTTTCTTTCCTCGTTCCTTCATTTTAAAACTTTTCTTTCGTTGCCGCTCCTTCCTCTCTATTTCTTTCCTCTTCACGTTTCGCTCTTTATTTTTTTCTTTCCCCTTGCATCCATTTTTTTCTGTTCGTGTACCTTTTTATTTTTCTCTTGTTTTTTCATTGCTTTTACTACTACATGCTCGTGTTTTGTTGTTGTACCTTTATTGTTTTTGTTGTTCTTCTTGTTTTTGTGTGTTGTTTTTGTGTGTTATTCTTCTTGTTGTTATTGTTGTTGTCTTGGTGTGTTGTTTTTATTGTTCTTGTTGATCTTGTTCTTGTTATTGTTTTGTGTGTGTGTGTGTGTGTGTGTGTGTGTGTGTGTGTGTGTGTGTGTGTGTGTGTGTGTGTGTGTGTGTGTGTGTGTGTGTGTTTACCTAGTTGCATTTAACTAGTTGTAGTTTTACAGGGCCTGGGCTTTACGGTCGTGTGGTCCCGTCTCCATATCTACACTTTTCCAATTTTTCTTTAAAACTATTGTGTGTGTTGTTGTTGCTTGTGTTTCTGTTGCTTGTGTTGTTGTTGTTTTTGTTGTTGTTATTGTTGTTTTTTAGTTGTTTTTGCGTTGTTTTTGCGTTGTTGTTTTTGTTTTTGCGTTGTTGTTGTTTGTCTTGTTAGTGTTGTTGTTTTTGCGTTGTTTTTGTGTTGCTGGTTTTGCAGTGTTGTGTTTGTTGTTTTCTTGTTTTTGCATTGTTTTTGTGTTGTTTTTGTGTTGTTGTTTCTGCACTGTTGTTTTTGTGTTGTTTTTGCACTGTTGTTTTTGTGTAGTTTTCTTGTTTTTGCATTGTTTTTGTGTTGTTTTTGCGTTGTTTTCTTTTGTGTTCTTTTGTTTTTTATTGTTTTTGTGTTGTTTTTGTCGTTGTTGATATTTTTGTGTTGTTTTGTTGTTATTTTTGTTGTTTTGTTGTTGTTTTTGTTGTTGTTGATGTTGTTGTTTGTTGTTGATATTGTTGTTGTTGTGTGTTGTTTTTTTGTTGTTATTTTTTGTTGTTTGTGCTGTTGTTTTTGTTGTTTTTTGTTTTGTTGTTTTATTTATGTTTGTTGTTGTTTTTTTGTTTGTTGTTGTTATTTTTTGTTTGTTTTGTTTTATTTGTTGTTGTTTGTTGTGTTGTTTGTTTTGTTGTGTTGTTCATTGTGTGTTGTTGTTGTTATTGTTGTGTTTTGTCTGTCATTTTTTTGTTGTTGTTGTTTTTGTTGTGTTGTTGTTTTTGTTGTTTTTGTTGTTGTTTTTTTTTGTTGTTGTTTTTTGTTTTTGTTGTTGTTTGTGTTGTTGTTTTGTGTTGTTGTTTTGTTTTGTGTGTTTTTGTTGTCATTGTTTTGTTGTTGTGTTGTTGTTTTGTGTCATTGTTGTTGTTGTTTGTTGTGTTGTGTTGTTTTTGTTTGTTGTTTTTGTGTTGTTGTTTTTGTGTTGTTGTTTTTGTTGTTGTTTTGTTGTGTCATTGTTGTTTTTTGTTGTGTGTTGTTTTGTTGTTGTTGTTGTTTTGTTGTTTTGTATTTATTGTCATTTGTTGTTTTTGTGTTGTTGTTTTTTGTTGTTGTTGTTTTTATTGTTTTTGTGTTGTTTTGTTTTGTTGTTTTGTTGTTGTTGTGTTGTTTGTGTTGTTTTTTGTTGTTGTTGTGTTTTGTTGTTTTGTTGTTGTGTTTTGTTGTTGTTGTTTGTTGTTGTTTTGTTGTTTTGTTGTTGTTTTTTGTCATTGTTGTTGTTATTTGTTGTTTTTGTGTTTGTTTTTTGTTGTTTGTTGTTGTTTTGTGTTGTTTTTGTCATTGTTGTGTTGTTGTATTGTTTTGTTGTTTTGTGTCTGTTTTCTTGTTTTTGTGTTGTTGTTGTTGTTTTGTTCATTTCATTGTCATTGTTTTTGTTGTGTTGTTGCTGTTGTTTTTGTGTTGTTATTTTGTGTTGTGTTTGTATTTGTATTGTTGTTTTTGTGTTGTGTGCTGCTCTAATCATATTGTTGTTGTTTTTGTGTTGTTGTTTTTGTTTGTTGTTTTTGTGTTGTTTTTGTTGTTGTGTTGTTGTTGTTGTTGTGTTGTTATTGTTATGTTCTGTATTTGTATTGTTTTTATTTTGTTTGTTGTTGTTGTTGTTGTTGTTGTTTTTGTGTTGTTTTTGTTTGTTGTTGTTGTCGCTGTTGTGTGTTGTTTTTTCAGTGTTGTTGTTGTTGTCTTGTTGTTGTTGTTGTTACTGTTGTTGTTGATGATGTTTATGTGTTGTTGTTGTTGCTGTGTGTTGCTGCTGCTGTTGTTGCTGTTGTTGTCTCTCTTCGTGTACCTTTTTTTTTCTTTTTCTTTTTTTTTTACTACTACATGCTACTTTTTTGTGTTTTGTTGTTGTACTTTTGTTGATGTTGTTGTTGTTGTTGTTGTTGTTGTTGATGGTGGTGGTAGTGGTGTTATTGGTGTTGTTGTTGTAATTGGTATTGTTGTAAATGTTGTTGTTGTAATTGTTATTGTTGTTGTTGTTGTAACTCTTGTTGTTGTAATTATTGTTGTTGTTGTTGTTGTTGTTGTTGTTGTAATTGGTGCTGTAATTGTTGTACTGCTGCTACTGCTGTTGTTGTGTTGCTGCTGCTACTGCTGTTGTTGTGTTGCTGCTGCTACTGCTGTTGTTGTGTTGTTGTTGTTGTTGCTGTTACTGCTGTTGTTGTGTTATTGCTGTTACTGCTGCTGTTGTGTTATTGCTGTTACTGCTGCTGTTGTGTTATTGCTGTTACTGCTGCTGTTGTGTTATTGCTGTTACTGCTGCTGTTGTTGTTGTTGTTGTTGTTGTTGTTGTTCTGGTTGTTGTTGTTGTGTGCTGTTGTTGCTGCTGTTGTTGTTGATGTTGATGTTCCTGTGTGTTGGTGTTGTTGGTATGTGTTGCTGTTCTTTTTGTTGTTGTTGTTTTTGTTCTTGGTACTGCCACGTTGTTACCTTTCTTCTTGTCGTTATTAATGATATTGTTACAGTTACCATTGTTTTTTTATCATAGTTGTTTTTCAATTGTTGTGTTGCTTTTGCCTGCAGTTGTTGTTGCTGATAATGGCGATAATGTTTTAAATGTTTCAACCCTTTTATATTACTAATGTCTTTGCCCTTGTTCTAATTATTTTTTTTTTTTTCATGTTCTTGGAAGTTGTTCTATCTCTATTTCACTATTTCCTTTTACTCTCTGTTCTTACTTTCTCACTATCCCCCCCTCCCTCTTTCATGCATACTTTTTCTCCCTCCTCTTCCTTCTTTTTTTTCTTGTCTCACCTCACACTTACAGATTACCTCCTCTCTATTTTATTTCCTCCTCGGCCTGTCCTTTCATACAAATGCCTCACCTAACTTTTTTTTTCCTCTTTTCTTCCTTCTCTTAATGTCTTCGGTACTTCAAATTTTCATCTCTCTTATTCAATTTCCACTATTCTCTTTCCACATTATTTCCTTTTCCAATATTTCTACTTTCTTGCCTTCTTCCTTTTCTTATCCTCATCCTCTTTTCCTCCCTCCTTTTCGCTCGTCATTTTTTCATTCCTCATCTCTCTTATTCTCTCAGCTTTATTCTCTTCCCACACTCTCTTTCAAACTTCTGCTGCTCCTTTTCTCTTTCCTTTTCATCTTTTTTCCACCTTTTCTCCTTCCCTTCAGCTTGTCGTCCTTTTTTCCAGTCCTCTCTCTCTCTCTCTCTCTCTCTCTCTCTCTCTCTCTCTCTCTCTCTCTCTCTCTCTCTCTTCCACGCTGGGTTCCTTCCTCTCCACCCATTGACTCCATCCCTTAGTTCAGCACAGCCATCAATCCTTTTTCCCTAATAATGACTCGGGACTAATGGCTGAGAGAGAGAGAGAGAGAGAGAGAGAGAGAGAGAGAGAGAGAGAGAGAGAGAGAGAGAGAGAGAGAGAGAGAGAGAGAGAGAGAGAGAGAGAGAGAGAGAGAGAGAGAGAGAGAGAGAGAGAGAGAGAGAGAGAGAGAGAGAGAGAGAGAGAGAGAGGGGGAGGGGGTCGTCTAACAATACAATACTGCAATATCACAGATTTCAATAATTTCATGAATGTCACGAGGATAGAAACTCAATAATTGTCTTAATCTGAATGCGACAGAGAGAGAGAGAGAGAGAGAGAGAGAGAGAGAGAGAGAGAGAGAGAGAGAGAGAGAGAGAGAGAGAGAGAGAGAGAGAGAAATCAACAAATATATTGGAAAAGTCTGAGGGAAAATTATCATTTCTTTTTCGTGTCAACAGAAAAGAAAGAGGAAGAGAAACTTATGGTGGTGGTGGTGGTGGTGGTGGTGGCGATGGTGATGGTGGTGATGGTGATGGTGGTCGTGGTGATGGTGGTGGTAAAGGCAATGACAATGGTAATAGTGGTGTAGTTGATGGTAATGGTGGTAGTGATTGGATGGTAATGACAGTGATGCGTTAGTCACACCGGTGATGAGGTTGTGGTATTAGTGATGCACTGAAGTTGATGTTATGTTGGTGATAATGATGTTAGTGCAATATGATTTCTAGAAACTAATTACAATAGAACTCTCTCTCTCTCTCTCTCTCTCTCTCTCTCTCTCTCTCTCTCTCTCTCTCTCTCTCCACTAAATTCCACGCGTTCTTTCTTCTCTCTTTCCAGTTATTACTCTTCTCACCTTTATCATCTCGTATCACCATAAAAATACCCATTAGGGAAGGACAGAGAGAGAGAGAGAGAGAGAGAGAGAGAGAGAGAGAGAGAGAGAGAGAGAGAGAGAGAGAGAGAGAGAGGTACATAATCAATATTCTCTCCTCCATTATCATATACACACGCTCTTCTAAACACGAGGCTGGGAAGGGAAGTAACGGAGAGTATCAAGTGAGCACTTTGTCACGATTACCCCTAAGCAATGAAGCACGTGATGGAAGTAAGTTTTTTTTCTTTT
>NC_059300.1:20520755-20528255 GCF_017591435.1 Portunus trituberculatus
ATTTGAGGGAAGGATATCAAGTCTCCACATCCCCGGCTCTGCCTCTCCACGTTGCCAGCGCTGCTGCCGCTCCTTCCCTACAGCTACTAATAATTCAGCGAGTGTTGCGAGGAAGCTCAGGCCCCTTGGCGTCATCTCATTTGATGTTGTGAAGACTATAAGAGTAAAGGAGATACACTACCACCACCCTCCCATCACCATTACCACCATCACCACATCACCAGCCGCCGCCAGCTCCGCCGCCGCCACCACCTCCACCACCACTACTACCATCCCCCCATACAAACAATCCCACGATACCAGTACGGATTAACACCAACGCTCTGCTGCTACTGCTACCACAACTACTACTACTACTACTACTACTACTACTACTACTACTACTACTACCACCACCACAATAATAACAACAACTACTACTATTTTTTAAAACAACTTATGTAACCACCATCACTTATATGACCTACTACTATTGCTACCACTACCACCACCACTACTACCAGATACACTTCCAAATACGCAAGCTCTGACTAAGCCTAATATCTTCTATCTCACTTCCCCTTCCCTTCCCCTTCACCTCCCAAGCGGATGGACAAAAAGGAGACACTTCAGAGGGGAGAGGAACGTGTGGCGCCCCTCCTTTCCCCTCCTCGCCCTCCAACCACAACTCCCAGAAAGTAATTTTGTGGAGAATTTGGCAGTTAACTCTCCGTCATTTTCTTTGCAACGTTTGGTGGTGATGGTGGTGGTGGTGGTGGTGGTGGTGGTGCTGTGATAAACAAGTACTCAGTGAAAGAGACGTGTGCACTCATATTTCACTCTCACTCTCTCTCTCTCTCTCTCTCTCTCTCTCTCTCTCTCTCTCTCTCTCTCTAAGCTGCCACGTTGCATCTCTACCCCAGCAATTAACCTCTCTTCTCTCTCTTTCTCTCCCTCCCTTTTCACTCTCCAATACCTAACACCACAATCATTCCCACCACCACCACCACCACCACCACCACCATCACCACCAGAAACATTTTCCTATTCCTCTCGCGTCTAGCTCTCCCTCTCTCTCTCTCTCTCTCTCTCTCTCTCTCTCTCTCTCTCTCTCTCTCTCTCACACACACACACACACACACACACACACACACACACACACACACACACACACACACACACACACACACACACACACACACACACACACACACACACACACACACTTCCAGAGTTCTCGTGTTTCCAACCTTAATCTTCCCTTCCTCCTCCTCCTCCTCCTCCTCCTCCTCCTCCTCCTCCTCCTCCTCCTCCTCCTCCTCCTCCTCTTCCTCCCACGTCGCTCATGTCAGCCTGTTACATCAAAGTTCGCTTTCTAAACAGATATGCGTCTCACAGCAATACGTGCGTTTATATATGGTGTGTGTGTGTGTGTGTGTGTGTGTGTGTGTGTGTGTGTGTGTGTGTGTGTGTGTGTGTGTGTGTGTGTGTTCTCATATCACGTTCTGTGTGTGTACACGAACATTGAATTTCCATTTTCTTTCGGCCTTTTTTTCTTTTACTTCTAAGGATTTTTACGAGTTACACTTTTTCTTTTACTGCTGCTGCTGCTACTACTACTACTACTACTACTACTACTACTACTACTACTACTACTACTACTACTACTACCACCACTGCTACCACTACTACTACTACCACCACCACCACCACTACTACCACTACTACTACTACTACTACTACCACTACTACCACCACTGTTACCACCACTGTTACCACTACTACTACTACTACTACCACTAATGTTACTACTACTACTACTACTACTACTACTACCACTAATGTTACTACTACTACTGTTACTACTACTACTACTACTACTACTACTACTACTATTACTATTACTAAAGCTACTGTTAGATCTACGACTACAATTATTCTTTACATTGCGATGTGGAGGATTTCGCGAGTTAGGAAATGAGAAGGTTTACGCGTGTCAGAGTTTAGAGGCAGGCAATAAAGCAGGGAGGAGACTGTTAAGAAGAAAAGAAAAACTTGATTGGCAAATGTATGAACTTTATTTCACGTTTCAAATAAAGAGATACCTCGAAGATAACGACAACTTTTACTACTACTACTACTATTGCTACTACTACTACTACTACAACTACTACTACTACTATTACTATTACTATTACTATTACTTCTACTTCTACTACCACTACCAACACGCTTTCAATGCGACATATCAGCCCTGAAAAAGCCCTCCTCACGTTCTCTCCATCCTCTCACTTTTCTAAACACGTTTATCCGACAACAAACAGCAGTAAAAACACCCTCTCTCTCTCTCTCTCTCTCTCTCTCTCTCTCTCTCTCTCTCTCTCTCTCTCTCTCTCTCGTTTATTTAGGTTTATCCATTGAACAAAATATAGAAGAGAGAGAGAGAGAGAGAGAGAGAGATTGTGGGCGCTGTTAACAAAAACGAAACCCTGAAAAGAAACGAAAGAGTAGAAATTTAAGAGAACGGGAGGCAGAGAGAGAGAGAGAGAGAGAGAGAGAGAGAGAGAGAGAGAGAGAGAGAGAGAGAGAGAGAGAGAGAGAGAGAGATGGAAGGGTGGGGTACCAAAGTGGAGCAAGGAAGGGGAGAAAGAGTGAGTGAGAGGGGGATAAGACAACAGGGGAGGGAAAGGAGTATGGGGAAAGGGGAAAAAAATGGAGACTGGAAAGAGAGGAGAGCGAACATAAGTGGGAGGGAAAGTGAAAAAAATGGTTCGCGAAGGAAAAAAAGTGAAACAAGGGGGAAGAGAATAAAGGCTGGAGAGAGAAAAAGGAAAAGAACAGATAGAAAGATAAAGAATAATACGAAGTACAAATACCTATCTCTTTACAGCCATTTCTCTCTCTCTCTCTCTCTCTCTCTCTGTCTCTGTCTCTGTCTCTCTCTCTCTCTCTCTCTCTCTCTCTCTCTCTGAGCAAAGGAAAGGGAAGAAAAAGGAAGTTAAGAATATAGAAAAAAATGCAATAGGAACAGAAAGAAGGAAGAAAGAAAAGAAGGAAGGAAGGAAGGAAAGACAGAAGGACAGAAGGAAGCAGCAAGAAGATGTTATCTACCTGCAGATGGGCGAAAAATCAGCTGAGGGAGAACAGAAGGCGAAAGCTCAATGGTCCAGGTTTTGGAAACAAGACCTGGTGGAGATTGGTGAGAGAACAACAAGGAGCTTGTCAACGCGAGGCTCTCCCTCCACTCACCAGACCAGACGGATCCACTGTCACGAGCAGCACAGACAAGGCCACGCTCCTTGCTGAGTATTTTGCCAACAAAATGATGGTGGACGACCCAGCACGACCTGCACCTCAACTGGCCCAGGAGACAGACAATACTGTCACCACCGTCCTGGTGACGGAAGAACAGGTAGAGCGGTTGCCTGGTGCGGTGGATGAGAGCAAAGCCACGGGTCCGGATGACATCAGTCCACGGCTCCTCAAGCACTGCGCCAGAGAACTGACAACTCCTCTCACCACAGTCTTCATGACATGCCTGAGAGAAAATAAGTGGCCCTCAGTATGAAAGGAGGTGCGAGTGGTCCCGGTCCACATAAAGAACTCGAAGTCAGAGCTCACCAACTACCGACCCATCTTGCTGCTCTCAGTGGTGGGCAAGGTGCTGGAGAAAATAGTGACTGATGTCATCTGCCAACACCTGTGCGAGAACCACCTCCTCACAGACAGACAGTTTGGCTTCAGGCCTGGCCGATCCACCGCAGACCTCCTCCTCCTCCTCTCCAAGGACTGGCAAGATGCCCTGGAAGAAGGCCTGGACACCCTTGTGGTAGCCCTGGACATTGCTGGGGCTTTTGACAGGGTTTGGCACTCGGGCCTCGTTGAAAAGCTTCGCGCCAAGGGCATCCAAGGTGACCTGTTAAAGCTGCTCGAAGACTACCTCCAGGACAGGACTCTCCAAGTAGTGGTCAACGGGCAGTCATCAAGGCCTTCACCAGTCCGGGCATCAGTTCCACAAGGCTCAGTTCTGGGCCCAGTCTTGTGGAACATCTACATTGATGACCTCCTCCAGCAACTGTCATCTGTGGCTGCATTTGCTGATGACTGCACTCTCTCCCGCTCTTACTGCCGCCTAGACAGTCAGCGGGCCGTCACTGAACTGAACAGGCAGCTCAGAATGGTAGAGCAGTGGGAGAGGTGTGGCAAGTTAACTTCGCTCCAGAGAAGACGCAGGCGATGGTCATCTCGCGGTCTCCAGACGCCTCACACGCAGTCTCAGGAAAGTTGTGCTTTGGAGGCAAGTGCCTGCCGTTCCAGGATTACATCAAGATCCTGGGCGTGTGCGTGGACCGCAGCCTGCGCTTCGACCGCCACATCGCTGGCATCGCCCGCCAGACATCTCTCCGAGTCTCTGCCCTGCGCAGGATGGCGGACACCCTCGACCCACGAGGCACACTCACTCTGTACAAGGCGCAGATACGCCCATGTATGGAGTATGGTGCCTTGTCTTGGATGTCGAGTGCTGCCGTCCACATGCAGAGACTGGATGCTGTGCAGCGGCGAGCCCTGAGACTCGTGACCACCGAGGAAGAAGAGCAGCACCCAGCACCACTGACATCACTGGAACACCGCCGAGACGTATCGGCACTAGTAGTCTCCCACCTCATCCCTCTGAGGCTACAGCCACACACAGCACAGAGGTGCACCAGAGATGCGGCACGCAGTGACGAGTTAGTGTAGGTGCCCCGATCTCGCTCAAGGCAACACCAGCACACCTACACAGCCAGGATCTCAAGGCTGTGAAACATTTTCGTGGCAGCCACTCCCCATGTGAGCAGTATGACCACTCAGCAAGTGAAAGTGGCAGCCCACAAGTGGCAAGGCAGGCACCCGTCGCGGCTGGTGTTGCAGAAGTATTTATTGTAAAGAAATTATTTTGTATTGGTCTATTTCATATATTTATTTTTTTCATGTATAATGTCTTAATGCATAGTACACTATATGTATTATTCCCAAAAATAATACTACTATAGGCTTTTGGTATAACTCCATACTCAACGTGGGGTCTTAAGCCTCGTCCTTTGTATATGCTTTTGTTTAAATAAAGAAAGAAATAAAAAAAAGAAGGAAGGTAGGAAGAAAAAAGAAGAAAAAAAAACAATTCAACGACAACAATGACAGCAGTAACAACAACAACAACAAGAATAAAAAAGGAAAAAGGAAAAGGTGCGAAAAATAAGAACAAGAACAAGAACAAGAACAAGAACAAGAAGAAGAAGACGAGTGAAGTAGATGGGGAAGATAATATGGATGTTGAGAAAAGATGGAAAAGATAATGGCAAAGACTACAAAAAAAAGAGAGAAGAAAGGAAGGCAAGGGAAAAAATGACGAAATGTCTACCGAAAGAGAAATGATGAGAAAGAATACGAAGAAAAAGAAACTGGAGAGGATGAATTAGGAGGGAAAAAGTAGATACAAGAATTA
This sequence comes from Portunus trituberculatus, assembly GCF_017591435.1. NCBI lineage: Eukaryota > Metazoa > Arthropoda > Malacostraca > Decapoda > Portunidae > Portunus > Portunus trituberculatus. Next base: position 20,526,220 of record NC_059300.1, read on the forward strand.
TAGAAGAGTACGACAAGAGAACACATGAAGAAGGAAGGACGCGAGGGAAAAAAGTTGAGGAAATTAGAAAAGGGAAGGAGAGAAACGGGTGGCTGAAGATGAGTGAGAGAAGATAACTTGGCAGGAAGGAGAGAAGGCGAGAAGAAAGAGAGAGAGAGAGAGAGAGAGAGAGAGAGAGAGAGAGAGAGAGAGAGAGAGAGAGAGAAAGAGAAAATAAGAGGTGGGAAGAGTGTGTGTGTGTGTGTGTGTGTGTGTGTGTGTGTGTGTGTGTGTGTGTGTGTGTGTGTGTGTGTGTGTGTGTTCGCGCGCGCGCGCCAGGCGGGCAGGCGAAAAGTTAAGGAGAGGAAGGAGATTAATAAAACACAAGATCTTAGTGTGATGGTGTTACGTTGTGTCTACCTAAGTTACCTTTTTCTGGCTTTCCCTCGCTCATGTGTGTGTGTGTGTGTGTGTGTGTGTGTGTGTGTGTGTGTGTGTGTGTGTGTAAATAATTAATATGATATTATTACGGTTTATTTGAATGGCAGCTAGTACAGGTACAGAGCTGAAAATCCTACATATTGAGTCAACTTATACATGTATATATTCTTATATACTAACAATCATACTTCTCAAGTCTACACAACCTCCATGTTGGCACCTGACATATGGTGCGCGGCTGCTATTTATGGCGCCAGATAAGCCTAACAGCCTAAGCCTCTCAGGGTGATGCCACCCCAAGTGCATTTTGTTTTTTGTACGGAGTTTGTTTCTCTTACCCAGCAGCGGGTCACAACTTCCGTCTTACACCAGGTACCTAATCACTGCTAAGTGAACAGGGGCCACACACTTGCCCAAATGACCTCTGACCTGTCCCGGGAATCGAACTCGGCTCTCTCGATCGTGAGTCTAGCGTGCTACCACTGCATCAACAGGCATGTGTGTGTGTGTGTGTGTGTGTGTGTGTGTGTGTGTGTGTGTGTGTGTGTGTGTGTGAAGGCTCCCTATCTGCTCTTGTATTGCTGGTATCCTGACGTCTGCATATCAAGGCCATACAAACGAGAATTCCGCTTTCGATACTATGTTGAAGCTCACCTAAATCTTATTACCGCTCCAAAAAAAGGAAAATCCAATTGATGATATGGAATGGAATAGCAAATATATCGAATCAACACTGCGCAACACACGATAGTAAATATTTGGCGTGGTATATTTTTCCTATGTTGCGTTTCTTTATTTTAGGATAAAAACAGATAAAAAAAATAAAAAACACACGTACAAGGATATGAAGGGAACTGGAAGAAACCATTAGACCTACAAGTGGCATCTCTTCCATACACTCCGCCACCACCTTATCATATCTATTAATAAATTTATTCTGTCACTTTTTGAAAGGTCTCCATTGGCACGAAGCTGGTTGTGTGGTTTTTTCCAGACTTGTAACCCGGAACGCTCCCGTCTACATCACCCTCGTCACGCTTCACTGCTCCTAACATACTCATACTTAAAAATATTCCACTACTTATAACTTTATCTTATTATTTCATTTAACTGTTCGTGAATGAGCTTTTATATGTACATACGTATATTACAAATCTACAATTCTCAATTTTTACGTTATGCTTGACTTGAATAAATAGGGAATCACCACAAACAAGCCATGTCCATTACCTTTTACACTGACTCGAGCTCCCTTGTATACTGCCTCTGCAACTGGACAGAGACAAAGGAAGAGAGGCGTGGGCGTGGCTAGGGACGTTGGGCGTAGGTGGCGTTGCGAGCTTCAAGTGACGTCACACTCATCATATCCTTTTTAATCTGTCTGTGTTTTATTTACGGTTATAATTAAGGAATAGAAAAGTGTGTTATTTCCTAGTTATGCCTTGTTGAATATTCAAATTATGTACTTCAAAAATACATTTGTCGTGTGTGTGTGTGTGTGTGTGTTTCACTGTTTGATCTGCTGAATTCTCTGAAGAGACAGCCAGACGTTACCCTACGGAACGAGCTCAGAGCTCATTATTTCCGATCTTCGGATAGGCCTGATCAGACCAGGT
>NC_059300.1:20535755-20588255 GCF_017591435.1 Portunus trituberculatus
AGCGTTGGATCGGGCAGACGTCCACGCGTAGGTTCGAATCCCACCACATACCACTTTGAACTATGCCATTTGTCAAGTGGTTTAAAGTTACCTACATGTCACCATGATACACAGGTTCTACGTTGTTACACACGTTTTAGCTGGTTACACCAAAGGCGCGCTTGGGTGGTGATACGAGTACCACCATTAATAAAACTTCCTGCGCCACAAATGGGCGGAAGCTGAACAGCGCTTCCTAAATATTCTTCAAGTGTGTCTGCAGGTGCTATAGGCCAGGAAATAAAAAGAAAATACAATTACTGCCATGTATAGGTCTAGCGACCTCTTGGAGCTTCCCTCTTTTCTTATGTTCTTATGTTCTTGTGAGGCATTTACCAGTTCGTCGTATTGTTCAATTATGCTACCGTCCTGTTTGAATCTTTCTAGCGGGACACTTCCTCCCCACTAGCTATACAAAGACTCACTTCTCAAGGAACCAAAGACGTTCGGAATCCATATTCCCTCACTCGATTATTAACTTGACCAGTCTAAACTCAAGAGTACTTCATGCCAGACCCTGTTTGTGTATTGTGGGTACCGTATTCTCTAGTATCTCTTACCTGGATCGTTATATTTCGAAGTGTTATCCCTCCAGTGGTCACTCTCTTATCAAATCTCATGGCATGGTAATAACTTGATTAACCGCTCGGTAGATTATTCTGAGTATTTCTTCCCTTCCTTACTCTCTTTCTCACTTCATGCATTCTTTTATCTTGTTTCATAACGTTATTTAATTCCATCACAGTTTTTTATAGTTTTATTTGCTTATTTTCTCTTTGCACCGTATTTCCTTCTTTTGTCCCTCCTGTCTAATCTTTTTCCTTCCCTCTTGTTTCTCTAATGTTCCTTCCTTCCTTCCTTCCTTCCTTCCTTCCTTCCTTCCTTCCTTCCTTCCTTCCTACTTCCTTTTATCCCTTCTCTATTTCTTCTTTTGATGTATTATTCATCTTCTGTTTTACATTTTCCAATTGTTTTACTTCTATCTCATTTTTTTCCTTCTTTCTTTCTTTTCCTTCCCTTTATTTTCCTTGCTGTACTTATGTCCCTTTCTGTTTTCCTCCGCTCATTCACCCCGTCCTTCCTTTTTTCACTTCTAATGCATCACCATTTCTATATTCCTTCCTTCATTTTCCTTTTATCACTCTCTCCTTGTTTACATGCTTAATTTCCCTTCCTTCCACACCCATCTTGCCCGTCTTTCAATCATTCCTCCTTTATTTCCTTTTATCTTCCTCCCTTCTTTCTCTTTCACCCTTTCATCTAATTCTCTCTTTCTCTCTCCCTTTCAATCAATCAATCCTCATTCACTTAACGAGTCATTAAGTGTGTGTGTGTGTGTGTGTGTGTGTGTGTGTGTGTGTGTGTGTGTGTGTGTGTGTGTGTGTGTGTGTGTGTGTGTGTGTGTGTGTGAAATTATAGTTTAAAAATTCCGGTCAGAAATATAAAGTGCGTGAGATTCAGGAGATGGAAGGCTCAAATATCTTTTGTGGGCAACCTCTCTATCATGCATAGCACGAGAACAGGCTATGTTAAACCAAGGTTTAGAAGGTTTAGGTTGAGAAAAAGAAAGAGGAATGTACGCCTCCATGCCAGACACTATCACCTCCGTTATGCGTTCAATTCACAGAGATGGGTCTCTCACACGGAGACAATAATCATTCCAGGAGAAAATCAGCATAATCCCTCCTCAGGTTCCCCCAACTGGCGGAGGCAAAACGCCAGAGGCATCTCCGCTTTGGGGGATCCTGAGGAGGGATTAGAGAAATAGACAGGATACAGAAATGAGATTATGATCGGAGGAGCCCAAAGTAGATGAAAGGGTGACAGCATAAGCAGAAGGATTAGAGGTGAGGAAGAGATCAAGAATGTTGGGCGTATCTCCAAGACAGTCAGAAATACGAGTAGCGTGTTGCACCAGTTGCTCTACGTCATGGAGGATAGCAAAGTTGAAAGCTAGTTCACCAGGATGGTCAGTGAAGAAAGAGGAAAACCAAAGCTGATGGTGAACAAGGCAATAAGTAGAGAATGGATGCTGCTCTTGAAAACAAGAACTAAACATATGGATGGATGGATTTTAAATAAAACTAAACATATGGACATGGTGTCTTTAGCTAAGAAGAATCCACATCTCGCTCTCAGTTGTTTGTCTTTAATAGCATTTTTTTCCACGGCTTTCCTTGACAATGGCGGTGTGACAAAATAGGGGATATTAGCTCACATGTCTTTGTGTAAAGATTGAGTCAGATAGTGGAGATAAGTGATAAGAAACGAATGAATACTTGGATAAAGGAATATACTTAAATAATATAGATGTATTATGTCAATGGTTTATAATGTAATGTTCATAATAGCAATGTTGGTTTGACAATGGTTCAGTGACATTAATGGAAAGTGCATCTCTGTCAACAATAAAGAGATCACCTTCATCAAGTATATTGTTCAGTTCTCTTTCCTGATTGGCTAAAGACCTTCTCACAACTACAATCAAAGCCTCTGATTGGCAGTCGTGCTGGGCGCCGCAGCGCCTCAGCTCCAAGCTGCTGGTCTCTCCGAGAACCGCGGCGCAAAAATATGTTAAATATCACATGGCTGTATGTGATGACTAACAGTTACTCTGTAAGATTGCTGTATATTACTACGAGAGTGACAAAGAAGAGCGAAAAAGAATCACTGAACGCCAAAATACCAGACGAAAACCAAGAGATGAAGAATCAAAACCTGAAGCGAAAAGGAGAAAGCATGGAAGAGACTGAGAACAACAAGAAGAGGAAAGTGGATGGCGTTCAGATGGTTACAGAACATAGTAAACTGAGAAATGGGAGTGGTAGAGGAGAGAAAAGAACAAGGACACAGAGGAGAACCAAAAGAAGAGGAAGAGGCAAGATCCTGAACACCAAGGATATCAGAACAAGAAGAAGAAGACCACAGAGGACCACGAGAAGGGCAAGAATAAGAACACTAAAGGTCAAAAGAATAGGCAGAAGATGGATTGTTACGAGAACCAGACCAAGAAGCGGAAGACGCAGGACACTGAAGACCAAGAGAGCCACGCTAAGAAGATGAAAACAGAGCCAAAAAAGAGGCGACGGTTGGAGTGTTGTCAACACATTCCTGCACCGCCTCAGGAATAGGGTAACGAAGGACAGTAAGGACGTGCTCAGGCTCAAGCTGAAGGCCGAGAGAGTCAGCAAGGGGGAGAGGAGCGTCAGTAGTTTTTGTTGTGTTCATATGGAGAAGGGATACTTTGTGGACGCAACAGTGCTTGGCAAACCTTGTCTTGTCTTGTTAGACAGCGGCGCCTCAATCAGCGTCATGGTCCTGTCAGTGGGCCAGAGGCTGGGACTCGTCACGGGGCGCGAGAAGACGGCAAAGCACCGAGTCTTTACCTGGCTTGGCTTGCTGAAGATGGAGGTGATCAGACTGGCGGAGGTGGTGGTGGTGTTGAAGGGCGGCGTGGTGGTTAACACACCCGTGGTTGTGTTTCCACAGAAGATGGAGAAACTCTATGGCAATAAGTTTATAATGTCCATGAGCCGCCTGCAGGAGGCACAGATGTACCAGAGTTTGATCTGGACGGCAGCTGCCGCCTGTTCCTGCGTCATCCTGAACGCTTGATGCGGAGGTACGAGAAGGGGCGCCGGGGCAAAGTATTTATCCTCACCGCACGAACACCAGGCATCGAGGATCCGCTGTCGGTGCTGGTGGACACTGGCGTTGACATAACATTCTGCATCACCAAAACCGGCCTGGACATGGTACGCAGCAGGAAACAACAGTGGACACTGCTACCACGACGAATCCTGCTGCAGTTTGATGGCAGCACCAAAACACTGCGAAGAATACAGTTCAGCAACAAAAACGCCTCCTTTCACTTCGCAGTGGGTCGGAAGTTGCTCCATCAGTGGAAAGCTGTCATTGACTACGTTGATTCGTTTATCACCCTCACAATCAACAAAGAACAACTCCGCCTACATCTACTTTCCCGCTGAGCGCGCCCATCTACCACCTCACTCACAAACGTCCCCCACTCATCAATGTTCCTCATTCAGAAGCCTCGCCCTCTCAATCCCCTCCCCCACATAGTCGCCTCTTCCATGATCCGCCTTCCTCCACTCAGCCCCCTTCCCAAATTCACCAACCCCTCCCACTCAACCGCCTCGCTCACTGAACACCCTTCCCCACTAATCCCCAACCCCACTCAGCTCCTCTCCCCCTCACTCCCTATCTCCACTCAGCCGCTTCCTCCACTTAGCCTAGTTTAAGGAAAATAGTCTGGATTAAGGATTTTATTTTAAGGAAATAGTCTGGATTAAAAACTTTACATTAAGAATACATTAAGAAAATAGATTAAGGAAATAGTCTCGATTAATGATTGTAATTAAGGATATAGTCTAGATTAAGGACTCTATATTAAGGAAATAGTCTGGATTAAAGCCCCTATATTAAGGAAATAGGCTGGATTGAGGAAATAATCTGGATTAAGGATATACTCTGGATTAATGTCCCTGAACTAAGGATATACTCTGGATTAAGGCTCCTAGATCAAAGAAATTATCTGGATTAAGGTCCCTAGATTAAGGAAATTATCTGGATTAAGGTCCCTAGATTAAAGAAATAGTTTGGATAAAGGTCCCTAGATTAAGAAAATAGTCTGGATTAAGCCCCCTAGATTAAGGATATAGTCTGGATTAAGGTCTCTAGATTAAAGAGATTGTCTGGATTAAGGAAATAATTTAAATTGAGGCCCTGGATTAAGGAAATATTCTGGATTGAGGAAATTGCGTGTATTAAGGAATGTCTGGATTAAGGACAATAGATTAAGTAACAGTGTGGATTACTAGCAATAGGTTAAGGACACTGCATTGCTGAAGGCCACTGAATGAAGAAGAGCAGTTAATAAATAAGGAGTAGTAATATAATGGTTCTTTACACAATAGTACTTTGGTGTAAAACTGAAATGTTCGGGAAGGGATCACACGGTGCTTATATATAAATATAAATATATACTTATTTTCATGTTTTTATTTCTTATTTCAGTTTTAGACTTGGGTCTAAATTTGCGTGTCGTGTTTCTTCGCCATCTGACGATTAATGTATTCAGAGATTTTAACAGAAATATGAATGTTAGAGAGATGTCAGTTTTTTCTTTTTCCTTCTTGTGGTGAGAGAAGTCTGAAATAAGATTTACAATTGAATTACTCTTGACCAGCAACTCGAACCTAAAGAAATGCCAATCATGGCAGAAAAAGTGTAAGTATGTACGAGTATATCAGTGCCAGTCGGTCTGGTGCCAGTGTCCGTGGTGGTGGGTGGTGGGGGCTGAGCCGACTGTTGTGTCTGCCTAGTAAGTGTTTGCGGTGGTGTTAGTGTACATTAGATGAAAGAATAACCAGTCTACTAAACGTGAACGACCGGAGTATGCCGGCTACCTTCACCTCGACAGTCGCCAGCGTAAGCTCTACAGGGACGGTGTCGTCAAAGATACATGGAAGTTTTTTCTAAACTCTTCACAGCGAGTAAGTAAAAGAAGAGTGGTATCTTGGAATAGAAAAAATGTGTGCACTAAACATGAAAAGCAAACCATTCAATAATAATTACTCAATTATGACTTGATAGGGATAAACGAAATTAAAACTGTTTTACCAGTATCCTTTCCTGGTTATGTGACAAATCGGAGTAAAAGTTTGGATTCGGCTAACCGAGGTGGCACAGATTTGTTAGTTAAAAACTGTTTGGATATACTATTAGCACTTAATTAACGTAGACATCAGCGTTGTGGATCAAGTTCCGATAAAGTTACACATTCTGCCAAGAATATTGTTTGGTTTTGTGTGTACCCCCGAATGATTGATTCCATATATTATTCTCACGAGTCTTTCGCAGTGATTCACGAGAAGCTTAAGTCAGAAGACGTGAATACTAATGTTCTCATTATGGACGACATGAATGCTGAATTGGGTAGTACAGTCAGGAATATGTTGTCTGCTGGTAATGTAACTAACAGCGATGTGTTGTCTTATCTGTTATTCATGATACGCATCTGCGTAGCGATAATCCAGAAATACTATATACAATATGTTCAGACAATGACATACTTGTGGTAAATAACCTTAAAACCCCAGATCAGAATTTTGAAGGTAATAAAACTTTCAAGAAACGTGATCACTGGATCTCAGAATTGGATCTGTGTGTTGCAGCTTGTAAGTTAAGAATGCAAGCGATTTTAGTGTGGCACATCGCAGTGACCTGCCTTCTGACCACGCCCCGGTCACGGTGACCATAAATGTAAAAGGAATAGAGCTAAACTCTACTCTGGCCCGGGCGTCGTCACTGGGTGGTCAGGCAGCCCGGCTCGTAAGATAAAGCTAATCAAAAACCTATACGTTATCACACGATAGACAAAGAAATATTTTCTCGACATGTAAAATGCACACTGTGACAAAGTTAACATGGAAGCAGACATAAATGTAATATAGCGGACGTTGCGTACAGTGCGGATGAACTCAGCGTGTGTGTGAAGGTGGTTGGTAGTTACCAAGGCACTCTGAATACCTAGGAGAGGTTGTAGGCAGAGAGGGATGATTCAGTGGTGTGGAAAGGAGATTTGAAAACGCTTCAGAGGATGATGTACACTGTCCCACCGACGATGTGTTCAGGCGTCACGTTGAGAGTGTCTTAACCTACCCAAGGAGGACACTCACGATATTGACTCAAAATCTATAATATCAGTGCTTGACTCTGTTATAACCGATGATGTAAAATAATAAATAAACAAGCTGGAGCCTTGCAAAGCGTGTGGACCAGACGGTGTTTCACTAGGATTGCTTACTTTATTACCAGCTGAGTGGATTGTTAATCTGAGTACACTGTTCAATAATGTGTTTTCTTAGCATCATATCCTGACCTTACACTTTTCAAGAAGGGAAATAGAAAGGATGCAAATGACTATCGAAGAATAACTATAATTAACTGTTTGGCAAAGATTTACGATAAGGTTTAATGTGATACCTTAATCTTTGGTTTAGTCCTCCCAGGGAGAACAGAGAAAACTGGGTTGTGTTGAACACATCGTCACCCTTCAGCTTCTGACAGCCATGGCCAGACGTAACAAGAGGAAGTTGTTTCTAACTTTTGTAAACTTCTCAAAGGCATACGACCTGGTCCCTAGGAATGTTTTCTTTAATGTACTGAACCACTTATGATGTGGCAGAGTAATGTTATCGGCTGAAGTGGCAATGCATCGTGTGACGCATTGTGTTATTGGTGAAGTGGTGATGACTGCTGCACTGGGAGTCAGGCAAGGCTCGCCCACCTCTTGCTTCCTGTTCGTGGTGTTTGTTAATGAGTTTGTTAAGGTGGTAAAAAAAATTGTCAGAATGAGGAACTCCTTACTGACTACATTTCCTTGTATTCATGGATGATACGGTGCTGTTAGCGACCACAGGGACAAATATGATAATAAAAATTGAAACAAAAAATTTAAGAGTGAATACGGAATGAAAGTTGCCACGAAAAGACAGTGGTGATGGTATTGCTGACCCAATACATGTTAATGACTTGATATTAAATTCCTGTTCCAGTTGTGTGTGTGTGTGTGTGTGTGTGTGTGTGTATGTGTGTGTGTAATTCACTGTTTGAGCTGCTGCAGTCTCTGACGAGACAGCCAGACGTTACCCTACGGAACGAGCTCAGAGCTCATTATTTCCGATCTTGGGATAGGTCTGAGACCAGGCACACACCACACACCGAGACAACAAGGTCACAACTCCTCGATTTACATCCCGTACCTACTCACTGCAAGGTGAACAGGGGCTACACGTGAAAGGAGACACACCCAAATATCTCCACCCGGCCGGGGAATCGAACCCCGGTCATCTAGCTTGTGAAGCCAGCGCTCTAACCACTGAGCTACCGGACCGTGTGTGTGTGTGTGTGTGTGTGTGTGTGTGTGTGTGTAATTCACTGTTTGATCTGCTGCAGTCTCTGACGAGACAGCCAGACGTTACCCTACGGAACGAGCTCAGAGCTCATTATTTCCGATCTTGGGATAGGTCTGAGACCAGGCACACACCACACACCGGGACAACAAGTTCACAACTTCTCGATTTACATCCCGTACCTACTCACTGCTAGGTGAACAGGGGCTACACGTGAAAGGAGACACACCCAAATATATCCACCCGGCCGGGGAATCGAACCCCGGTCATCTGGCTTGTGAAGCCAGCGCTCTAACCACTGAGCCATCGGGCCGTGTGTGTGTGGGTGTGCGTGCGTGCGTGCATGCATGCATGCATGCGTGCGTGCGTGCGTGCGTGCGTGCGTATGTATGTATGTATGTATGTATGTATGTATGTGTGTGTGTGTGTGTGTGTGTGTGTGTGTGTGTGTGTGTGTGTGTAACAGTTTCACATGTGATGTGTCTGTGTCCTCGGCAGTTAAATTGCATGCGAAAAACAAACTGTCACGTTCTAAAGTAGGTGAACTTTCTTAAGAAAATAACGGCACCCTGTTTATTGTAAAAAAAAAAAGCGTGTTCTAGATGCGGCAAGTATGTCCTCGCTGTTGTATGGTTGCGAGTCGTGGCTTGGTGTAGATGTTAAGCCAGTCACAAAGTTGTACAATTGGTGTGTGAAACAGCTGTTAGGAGTGAGGAAATCAAGATCGAATTTGGTCTGCTACGCAAAGTCAGGTTACCATGTTTAGAAGACCTTGTAAAGCAAAAGCAGCATAATTGTTTTTGATAGAATGTGGAGAGAGAGGCGAGAGCTTGATGATGATCCTCTCTTATTAGTTATAAAAAAGGTAAGAGACACGAATACACCCGTAGCAACACTCATAAGCAGTTTTTTAAACAGTGCAGTGATAATGACTTTATGAACATAGTATATGACAAGATACGTAATTAATCTACTTCCCGATGTGTTATGTAGTAGGTAATTAAAAAATAATCATAAACAGAAAGTGAATAACATTTATAAATATAAGCATACAATCAGTGAATTCAATAGAATAATACTTCACGCGTTTTCGTGTGTAATTCACCTCGGTCACCTAATGGTCATCCAGTCAGTCTTCCCCATTACGGAGCGAGCTCAGAGCTCATAGACCGATCTTCGGGTAGGACTGAGACTACAACACACACAACACACCGGGAAAGCGAGGCCACAATCCCTCGAGTTACATCCCGTATCTATTCACTGCTAGGTGAACAGGGGTCACACATTAAGAGGCTTGTCCATTTGCCTCGCCGCTTCCCGGTACTCGAACCCGGCCATCTCGATTGTGAGTCGAGCGTGCTAACCACTACACTATGCGGTGTGTGTGTGTGTGTGTGTGTGTGTGTGTGTGTGTGTGTGTGTGTGTGTGTAATTCACTGTTTGATCTGCTGCAGTCTCTGACGAGACAGCCAGACATTAGCCTACGGAACGAGCTCAGAGCTCATTGTTTCCGATCTTGAGATAGGTCTGAGACCAGGCACACACCACACACCGGGACAACAAGGTCACAACTCCTCGATTTACATCCCGTACCTACTCACTGCTAGGTGAACAGGGGCTACACGTGAAAGGAGACACACCCAAATATCTCCACCCGGCCGGGGAATCGAACCTAGGTCCTCTGGCTTGTGAAGCCAGCGCTCTAACCACTGAGCTACCGGGCCGTGTGTGTGTGTGTGTGTGTGTGTGTGTGTGTGTGTGTGTGTGTGTGTGTGTGTGTGTGTGTGTGTGTGTGTGTGTGTGTGTGTGTGTGTGTGTGTGTGTGTGTGTGTGTGTGTGTGTGTGTGTGTGTGTGTGTGTGTGTGTGTGTGTGTGTGTGTGTGTGTGTGTGTGTGTGGCTACAGAGACAGGCCGATGGAACAGGCTGGATTGTGGTCGTCTACCTGTGTGTGTGTGTGTGTGTGTGTGTGTGTGTGTGTGTGTGTGTGTGTGTGTGTGTGTGTGTGTGGATGTGTGTGTGTGTGTGTGTGTGTGTGTGTGTGTGTGTGTGTGAAACAGTTATAAATAGGCCAGTTCCCCTAGCATAAGATGTACCAACAGCGGAGAGAGATCTGGATATAGAGAGTGGAGAGATTACTAAACGAGAAGTTAAAATAAAACTATAAAACAGCTAAAAATCACAAAGCACCATGGGATGATGAAGTGTGAAATGTTACCATATGAGTGGAAAAACGGTGTAATAGTTAAGATTCTTAAGAAAGGGTTTTAAAGTATCCCTTTAGCCCATAAATTCCCGTGAAAAGCCCGCATGGTATAGAAAAAAAAAGTATCGTGACAATTGGAGGGGGATCACTTTGTTACCGATAGCCTTGACAGTTTTTGCAGTTTTACTAAATAGAATGGCGCCTGTGGTGGATGGTATTCTGCGGGAAGAACAAGTAAGGTTTAGGAGTGAACGTGGGTGAAGTGACCAGATTTTTTTGACGCTAGGCACTTAATTCAACAAGCAAATGAGATGATGGCTAGTTTGAGGTTGTGTTTTGTTGATTTTCAGAATGTTTTTGATAGTGTTTCTAGACGGATGATGAAGAAAGACTTGAGGCATTATGGAATACCAGAGTGGCTGGTAAAGCTGGTTGAAGATATGCATGGGGATACCTTTTGTAAAGCTATGGTTGATGGGTCTTTGAGTGATGCCTTTGAGGTTATGTCTGCCGTAATTCAAGATGGGATTTTGTCTCCTTTATTATTTATTATAGTTATAGACTATGTGATGTGGAAAGTAGCCGAGGAAACAAATGCTGGGATTGTACGGAGGGATGAGCGTAAGTTCGTGGATTTGGATAACGCATATGACATTGTGCTTATCAGTGAGGGTACAGATGAGATGCAGAGAGTAATGGATTGCTTGGTGAGAGCGGGAAAGAAAGTTGTATAGGAAATAAATTGTTCTAAGACTGAAATTATAAAGATGAATATTGTACATGAAGGAGATCGCTTGCTTGAGGTGTTGTAAAGCAAGTGGAAAGGTTCAACTATCTTCGTACTGTCTTGTCTAGCAAAGGTTCTTTAAGGGAGGAGTTTGAAGAAATATAAAAAAAGGCAAATCAAGCGATGGGAATGTGAAAAGCGATTTGGAGTAGTAACAATTTTTCGATCTGTACAAAAATCAACATTGATAAAACTATGGTCAGACCTATTTTAATCTATGGACATGAATCATGATATAGTACGGTGACAATGGATACAAGATTTTTTGTTTTTGAAAATAAAAAGTCTTGCGAAGAATTCTTGGAGTCAAGCGGTGGCATAGGGTTTCAAATGAAAGACTTGGAGAAATAACAGAGGTACAACCAATATATGACTATATTAGATTGTCACGGTGGAAATGGCTAGGCCATGTTTACAGAAAGGAGGGAGAGATAATGGGCTGGCAAATGAGAGAAAGAGGAGGAAGAGGTAGGCCAAATGAATCGTGGGCACGTACAATGAGGTGAGAAGTCAGTGTGGAATGTTGGAGTGATTTAGAGGAACTAGCGCAACGTAGATGGTGGGTGCCACAGGAATTGATTGATTGTATTACACAAACTGTAGGAGTATTTTAAATAAGATAGATTTGCTCAGAGGAGCAGTGTGTGTTGAAATTCTTTATATAATTGCGTTAACAGAAACTTGGTTAAACCTGTCAGGGAAAGTATTTGATCCGGAGGATAAAATTGAGGGTTATACACTTTTTCATAAGGACGTGATACAGAAAAGTGGTAGGTGTAGCTTTGTACGTTAAGGACACACTGCAATGTTGCATAAACAGTAGAATCTAGACAGATAGTAAAGCAGAGTATCTATAGGTAGATATTAAGGACGGGCCTCAATAAATATTAATGGGTTCAGTGTACAGACCACCTAATGCTTCAAACCAAATAAACTCTTACCTATGGGAGAAAATAGATAGAGCAGCCAGGTAGGCGATTTTAATTATAGGTATGTTGATTAGAGTAAGATATGTGTGGTAGGAGATTTTAACAATAGGTATGTTGATTAGAGCTTCATGGTGGGCGACAGGGAAACAGAGGAATCTCTTAGAGTCATTGAGAATATTTTTATTAAATTTTAGAACCCACATGGGAAAATAATATTCTGGATTTGATTCTGACAAACAGTGAAGAGGTAGTTACGCAGGTAGAGGTTGGTGGCCATCTAGGTAATAGTAAACACAATGAAATACGGTATAAATAAAAATGGCACTAAGCTTTAAGAAGCAAGAACACTTGGAAGGCTAATTTCCAGGGAGCCGACTGGCAAGTGGCAGGGAGGGGAGGTCAACCAGGTAAGGCCTAGAATGCAAGTGAGAGAAGGCAGGCAGAATCAGAAAGGTGGGGTGAGGTGAGGAGTGAAGACGGAAAAGGGGAGATTCCAAGCTAAGAGGGGAGGACGCGAAATTGGTGGGATCAGAGCAGCCAGATGCTGGTGAGGTGTATAGCTACTTCCTTGATAAATCAATAGGACAGGAGAAGAATATACTATATAAGAGAATAAAGGCAGGAGATGAGTTTTTCAGGTCACTGTACAATGAATCAATAAGAGGAGTTAAGAGATTAACAAGGAAAGCTAAAAGCATTTATGAGTTGAGGGTAGCCAGCCAGGTAAAGACGGATCCCAAGGGAAGTTTCCAGTTATACAAGAAGAAAAGAAGAGATGAAATAGTTACTCCTTAAAGACGTCCAATGCGGAGATGGTTATTTCTGGGAAAAAGATTCGTAAAAGTATGAACGAGTATTTTTAACTGTCTTTAGCCAGGATAACACACAAGAAATCCCAGATGTTTAGTGCAGAGGAGAGTGAAAAGCTTACAGATATTCATCATAACTAAAGAGCTGGTAGAACAAGAGATAGACAGACTAAAGAAACTTAAACCACTACGACCTGACGAAACATACCCAAGAGTACTCATGGAGTGCAAGGAGATCGTCAGTGAGCCTTTGGCAATGCTTTTAAGGATGTCATTGGAGACAGGTGAAGTACCGATAATGTGGAGACAAGCTAATGCTGTAACAATATTTGAGAAAGGAAATAAAACAGTAAAGTCTACTTACAAACCTGTCAGCTTGATTTCAATTGTGGGCAAATTAATGGCATCAGTATTAGCGAAAAACATTAGGGAGTACCTAGACAAAACATGGTGTGATAATTCCCTCACAACATGGCTTTACGAAAGAAAAGTCATGCCTTACAAACTTGTTGAGCTTTTACAGTAATGTTTTTGAGGCGGCAGATAAAGGTGATAATAACGACATATAGTTAGATTTCAGTAAAGCCTTTGACAAGGTACCACATCAGACGCTCTTGAGAAAGGTTAGGGAGCACGGGATAGAGGGAAAATTATTAGGCTGGATTAAACCGTGGTTAGTAATTAACGGATCTAATTTCGAGTGGAGTCAAGTAATTAGAGGGATGCCACAGGGTTCAGTTTTAGGGCCATTGTTATTTCTCATATATATTAATGACTTGGATAGTGGAATTAGCAGTGACATTAGTAAATTTCCAGACGACACGAAGATAGGAAGATTAATTAGATCAGATTCAAATGCCATCGTCTGCCACACGTAAGCCTGACAACCTCTTGCATATTCCCTCTTTTCTTATGTTGTTTTGTACTATTATTATTATTATTATTATTATTATTATTATCATCATTACTATCATTTTTATTATTACTTATATTATCATCTTTGTTATTTATTACTATTATTATTATTATTATTATTATTATTATTATTATTATTATTATTATTATTATCATCATTATTATTGTTACTAATATTATTTATCATTGTAATTTATTATTATTATTATTATTATTATTATTATTATCATTACTATTGCAGCAGCAGCAATATCAGCATCCGTAGTAGCAGCAGCAGCAGCAACAGCAGTAGTGTCAACAGAAGCAGTTCCTAATCATAGTTGCCATAAGACAAGTTTCTGAAATTAATACAAAGACAGTGCTCAACAACAAAAAACGAGGTAATAAGTCCTTCTAGTGGCTAAGATTATAGCTCTGAGCACGAAGTAATTGCGATAAGTCAAATAAAAAGATCAATGAAATCTGTTATAACTGGAATGAGAATATTAAGACTAATGACGATTTCACCCCACTCAGAATTGCATGACGCAGTAAGTTCTCTGAATGTTCATACCAGAGGAGAGAAGTTGAAAGTTATGATATATTATACACTTGTATTGAAATATTATGCACTTTATATTACGTACACACCGTTAGCTTGCATCTCTCTCTCTCTCTCTCTCTCTCTCTCTCTCCTTTGTTTGTCATCGGAATGAATAATTTTCACTGGTACATGTCTTTGGCACAGTTTGTTAAATATGTAATTTCGGAAAAAAGAGCTCCTCCTTTGAGCTCAAATGAAAAATGTATCAGCCTTGCATTACTACAAATTTATATGATCGCAATTCCGCCATACCCTCCAGCTGAGAGAAACAGATTATCAGGCTATCATACTTCCTAGTCTTATATCAGAACTTTTTTATTGGTTGATGACTTTTTGACGCACAATGTATCAAGAAACTTGGGCGTTTGCACAGACATCCACTGAAAAGTTACGTAACTTGTATAATTGAGCAGGCGAACTTCCTAAGGCAAGGCGGCAGCCACACGCCGCCCATGTGGGGAGTGTGAGCGTGACTAAACAAAAACGTTTATTTTTCTTCATTTACACGAGTAATGCTTTCTCTGTTATTTAAAAACACTTGATACATGCAGACTTTTCCCGAAACTTCTATTTCCTTTCCCTGTACCTTTACCCATCCTGATCTTCAGCCATATATTCTGCATCGATCAGTACCACACATTTTAGACAGAAGTGACCACCGCAGCATCAGAAGGCGGTGCATGCCACTAGATGCTCCTCATAGTGGATATTCCAAACCATCATAGAGGGAAGACAAGAGTGAGCACAGTTACCAGGGACATATGGGTATTTGGGGAGTCGATAGGAGTCTGAGTGACGAGCAGTGACGCTTGGTGTCAACATAAAGTGCCTAGGGTGGTGTGGATGGGTGGCCTTGGCAGTACTCCAGCTCCGCGTGGGAAGATGGGCGCTGGTCGCGTAAGAGTGAGGTGCCGGTGACAGGGCGAGGAGTCGGGAGAGGAGATGGGGAGACTGGTGATGTTTAGATGGAGCGTGGTGACAGCTGAGTGATGCGTACGAGAGAGAGAGAGAGAGAGAGAGAGAGAGAGAGAGAGAGAGAGAGAGAGAGAGAGAGAGAGAGAGAGAGAGAGAGAGAGAGAGAGAGAGAGAGAGAGAGAGAGAGAGAGAGAGAGAGAGATTTGTTGTTGTTTGTTGGATAAACTTGTGTTGAATATAGTACAAATATAACTGTGTGGTGGATGTCATGTTACGGCAAAATCATGTTTGCACTTCAAGGTGAAAGCAAACAAATATATAAATTGACAAACAAACAAACAAATGAATTAATGGAAACAAAACCTGACGTCGTCAACAACTAAATATAATAGTAATGGTAATAAAAAACAAACATATAACAATCAATAATAATAATAATAATAATAATAATAATAATAATAAAGTTTCGCTTTCACCTTGAAGTACAGTCACCTTAACATAAAAGAGAAGGGACATGAGGACAGTCATTACATGAAATAGATATAAAAGACAGGATAAAGTATCTACTAATTAATGTTTCTTATCAAGGAAAATCTTGTTATGATCTATAAAAATTCAGATATAATGTTAACGAATGAAACAGACATAAAGACAATACCACGAGGACACTGGACTAAATCGTAGATGGTGATGACAGATGGTAAGTCTGAAGTGCTAGCGTGCATCTTGGCGTAACTAAAGACGTTACATTATTCTTTTGTGTTAGCTATGATTGGTTTCAATGTACACTTTAGTTTAGGTTGACACTGAAGTAGCATTAAATTTGTCCCTAAATGAGTACCCGACAAGGCAATTTCATATATCAGTGCTAAATGTTAAATGTAATGATGAATTTGTGAGCTATAAATATCTATCTGTCTTTCTACCATGACCAGCTGACCTACTCGCTAGCTTTATCTTCTTGTGCCCTTGTGCAATCGACAAAACTCAATCCTCCGCTGCTGTCATGTCACCCACTCCTTCCTCATCGCCCGGAAGACTGACCACAAGGACAAGTGTGAGTGTTACCAGCGCTCAGCTTCAGTGTTCGCCTTCGTTGGGTGGCATCAGTATGGATTTTCCCGCTACCCAAGAGAGCTACGATGAAGGAGAATATCACTGTAGCAACGGATCAACGCCTGGAGAACTGTGTCAACTTGTGGGTGTTTCGGTGAACCTCCCACTAAGACTTGTGTTTTTGTTCAAGGGGAAGAGTGTCACCGATGCGGGGAGGTGCGCTTGGCCTGGTGTAATTTTTCACCTCGGTTGCCTGCTGGTCACCCAGCCAGTCTTCCCCATTACGGAGCGAGCTCAGAGCTCATAGACCGATCTTTGGGTAGGACTGAGACCACATCACACACAACACACACCGGGAAAGCGAGGCCACAACCCCTCGAGTTACATCCCGTACCTAATTACTTCTAGGTGAACAGGGGCCACACAGGAAGAGGCTTTCCCATTTGCCTCGCCGCTTCCTGGAACTCGAACCCGGCCCTCTCGATTGTGAGTAGAGCGTGCTAACCACTACACTACGCTGTGTGTGTGTGTGTGTGTGTGTGTGTGTGTGTGTGTGTGTGTGTGTGTGTGTGTGTGTGTGTGTGTAATTCACCTCGGTCGTCTGCTGGTCACCCAGCCAGTCTTCCCCATTACGGAGCGAGCTCAGAGCTCATAGACCGATTTTGGTAGGGACTGAGACAACACACTCCACACACCGGGAAACCGAGACCACAACCCCTCGAGTTACATCCCGTACCTATTTACTGCTCGGTGAACAGGGGTCACACATTAAGAGGCTTGCCCATTTGCCTCGCCGCCCCAGGACTCGAACCCGGCCCTCTCGATTGTGTGTGTGTGTGTGTGTGTGTGTGTGTGTGTGTGTGTGTGTGTGTGTGTGTGTGTGTGTGTGTGTGTGTGAACATCTATTCAGTATCCAATATGTTCGTCGTACATCTGTATTAGGTACTTGTATAACGTATCATGCATCAATTACTCACGTATTTATGAATGTAATTTAGGTGTTCGATAGAAATTTCAAAAACTAATGCGTAACATTAATGTAAAAAGTTGACATCAGTTATTCTATTTGTTTACACTTTTACATGCAACACCTTTCCTTTAAAAGCTGTGATACGAGCACTCACCAGATATACGAGTATAACTTTTACTTCAGGAATAATTCTCGACAATTATGTTAGAAGAAAATATGAAAAGAATTTGTCACCATTTGACGGCAACGACAAATGTCTCGCATTATATTGGTAGCGGCTGAGATAATTATCATGCAGCAGTAGAAATGTGAAGATACTGCTGACGAGAGGAAAGACAAAGGTGGGATAGGGAGGAGGCGGAAGAGGAGGAGGCTAAGGAGAAGAATCAGCTAGTGGTGTCGTTATCAGACGCCTGGAGAACTGTGTCAACGTGTGGGTGTTTCGGTGAACCTCCCACTAAGACTTGTGTTTTTGTTCAAGGGGAAGAGTGTCACCGATGCGGGGAGGTGCGCTTGGCCTGGTGTAATTTTTCACCTCGGTTGCCTGCTGGTCACCCAGCCAGTCTTTCCCATTACGGAGCGAGCTCAGAGCTCATAGACCGATCTTTGGGTAGGACTGAGACCACATCACACACAACACACACCGGGAAAGCGAGGCCACAACCCCTCGAGTTACATCCCGTACCTAATTACTTCTAGGTGAACAGGGGCCACACAGTAAGAGGCTTTCCCATTTGCCTCGCCGCTTCCTGGAACTCGAACCCGGCCCTCTCGATTGTGAGTAGAGCGTGCTAACCACTACACTACGCGTGTGTGTGTGTGTGTGTGTGTGTGTGTGTGTGTGTGTGTAATTCACCTCGGTTGTCTGCTGGTCACCCAGCCAGTCTTCCCCATTACGGAGCGAGCTCAGAGCTCATAGACCGATCTTTGGGTAGGACTGAGACCACACACTCCACACACCGGGAAACCGAGACCACAACCCCTCAAGTTACATCCCGTACCTATTTACTGCTAGGTGAACAGGGGCCACACATTAAGAGGCTTGCCCATTTGCCTCGCCGCCCCGGGACTCGAACCCGGCCCTCTCGATTGTGTGTGTGTGTGTGTGTGTGTGTGTGTGTGTGTGTGTGTGTGTGTGTGTGTGTGTGTGTGTGTGTGTGTGTGTGTGTGTGTGTGTGTGTGTGTGTGTGTGTGTGTGTGTGTGTGTGTGTGTGTGTGTGTGTGTGAACATCTATTCAGTATCCAATATGTTCGTCGTACATCTGTATTAGGTACTTGTATAACGTATCATGCATCAATTACTCACGTATTTATGAATGTAATTTAGGTGTTCGATAGAAATTTCAAAACTAATGCGTAACATTAATGTAAAAAGTTGACATCAGTTATTCTATTTGTTTACACTTTTACATGCAACACCTTTCCTTTAAAAGCTGTGATACGAGCACTCACCAGATATACGAGTATAACTTTTACTTCAGGAATAATTCTCGACAATTATGTTAGAAGAAAATATGAAAAGAATTTGTCACCATTTGACGGCAACGACAAATGTCTCGCATTATATTGGTAGCGGCTGAGATAATTATCATGCAGCAGTAGAAATGTGAAGATACTGCTGACGAGAGGAAAGACAAAGGTGGGATAGGGAGGAGGCGGAAGAGGAGGAGGCTAAGGAGAAGAATCAGCTAGTGGTGTCGTTATCAGACGGAAAAAAAAAAAATGTTCCTGCCAGATAGGCTTTACATCTTTGTACTCAACACGTGTTGTCCACTGGCGTTCTCTCTGCACGAATTAATCTGTGAATTAATCTGTGAACAATTGCATAATGAGTCATTCTGGGTGCAATGTGTCAAAGAGGGGGAGGTGCTATTTTGAAAATGCATAACCGTGACATTCACACATACATGTAACATTACAGCCAACTTTGATCATAACTGATGACAACACATCAAAGGAACAGACTCAGGACAGGTGTGAGCAGCTTCACGCAAGTGGGTCTCAATGAGGAAAACGTGCCGCTTGCGAGAGTGGAAGTGGTTTTTCCGCCAATCAGAAATCATACTGGAGACCACAAATTGTGCAGGTATTTGTGTAGAGTAGATGAATGGCACCATCAAGGGACGCTTAAGACATTACGCATGAAAACTTATCAGATCTGTTCGATTGTTAATTTGCTAACACCAAGATGGCCCAAAGGGTAGTGAGTGCACTTGACAAACCATCTGTACTTCACATTTTGAAAGCGTGCATGATATATTAAGTGTTCCTTGTAGTAATTAATGAGAAACTGTCACTTCCTTATAACTTTACGGAAAACCTAATCATATTCGTGGCCTAATTACACGACTTTCATCACCTCATACTTGTGCTACACTTCACTATTTATCGTTTTCATTTCTTGGAACATGCCCGTGAAATCATTCTGCACTGTACGTCACTCCACCTGACACGAATCAAGAGAGAGAGAGAGAGAGAGAGAGAGAGAGAGAGAGAGAGAGAGAGAGAGAGAGAGAGAGAGAGAGAGAGAGAGAGAGAGAGAGAGAGAGAGAGAGAGAGGAGAGAGAGAGAGAGAGAGAGAAGAGAGAAGAGAAGAGAAGAGAAGAGAGAGAGAGAAGAGAGACAAGAGAGAAGACGACAAGAGAGAAGAGAGAGAGAAGAGAAGAGAAGAGAAGAGAAGAGAAGAGAAGAGAAGAGAAGAGAAGAGGAAGAGGAAGAGGAAGAGGAAGAGAAAGGAAGAGGAAGAGGAAGAGGAAAAGCAAGAGAAGAGAGAAAAGAGAGAGAAAGAGAGAGGAGAGAGAGAGAGGAGAGAGAGGAGAGAGAGAGAGAGAGAGAGAAGAGAGAGAGAGAGAGAGAGAAGAGAAGAGAGAAGAGAGAGAGAGAGAGAGAGAGAGAGAGAGAGAGAGAGAGAGAGAGAGAGAGAGAGAAAATCAACACCAAATGATCTTCCATAAAGTTTCCAGACTAATGACGTCAGTTCCGCGAAAACGAACGCGGTTGTAAAATTATACATTCCATAATAAAACACTTCGTATTAATTCCACAGTGAGAGCGAATGTAATTGTAAAGGTGTATTCAATTATAATGTATTGATGAAATATCGTTAGCATAAAGAGAGTATAAGCAATAAAAAAATATACGCCTGAGGTTTGCTATTTGACGAGCCTGGCGACGACTGGGCGTTGATAGATTCAATTAAAAACCTTATTCATTGCAATAGTAACAAATCCATTACAATCCTCACTGCACAACGCTAGCACAAATATATTTCATAGGATTTCCTCGTAATTTTCCATTAACTTGAACGGCAAATAGTTAGTTCAATGCGAAAAACAATGCATGATTTAGAAATGTACCCTTTATTCAACTCTGTTGAGAACATCTTTCATTTCTACGTCACATCTCTTCCTCTTGCTCTCCCCAGACCCGCAGTCTCTAAATAATGATGTACTACTCATATTTCAGGAATTGCCTGGACACGTGGCTTTAATATGATGATAAATCTACACAAATTTGTCACAATAATCGAAAGTGGTTTGCTCAAATAGATAATTGTTGTTATAAAATAAAACAACTTTTATCAACATTACAGGTGTAACATTTTGGAGGAAAAAAAACTATGAATCATGCAGAATGACAAGTCAACAACCAGATATTGCAGAGTAACTGAAGAGACATTCTAAAATGTCATTTGGTATCGGTTTATTCAGCAGTGTCAACTTTTCTATTCAGCAGACAGTCTCAGCTATATAAGAGACAATGAATGTTGTCACCGTGGTGTCTCTCTCTCTCTCTCTCTCTCTCTCTCTCTCTCTGTCCTCGAATTTTTGGTAACGATATATATGAATCATTGTCAGTCAGTTGTGCTGGCAATGAAGGTTTAACCAATGGAGACACACAGTGAAATCGTGTTTCGGAATGTCTGGTTATAATGTGACGCATGATCTGAAGATTCCGATTCGTCACTTTTTCTTTTTCAATTTCGAGGTGAACAAACAGATTGGTTCCAGTGGCTGCAGACGAAGGAGTATTGATTGTCATTGAAGGTCAACTCGAAATAAAAAGCAGATAAAGATAATAACAATAATAAACAAATAACTCGACTAACGCCTTGTGGTCCAGATGAATATAACAACAGGATATGTACAGTAAAGTACGATTCCCAGATTGACCCCTGCCAGACACTCGCCAGGCGAAAGGATCAGCCTAGAGTGGGTGAAATATGAATATTGATTCCTATTCCTATTCCTTTTCGTCTCATCAACTTCCCTCCTCTGACTGACTGTCTTCAGCCTCTTTCTTACCATTGGAATGTTGCATCTCTTGCTATATTCTATCGCTATTTTCATGCTAACTGCTCTTCTGATCTTGCTAACTGCTTTCCTTCCTCTTCCTGCTGCCTCGCTGCACAAGGCAGTCTTCTTCTTCTCACTTCTATTATGTCCAGCTCCCTAACGCAAGAGTTAAACAGTACTCTCAATCATTCATACCTTTCACTGGTAAACTCTAGAACTATCTATTTCTGTATTTCCAACCTGCTATGACATGATTTCCTTTAAGAGGGGCGTCTCAAGACATCTATTCTTTTATTTTGGCTAACTCTATCGGACCTCTATGGGAACTGGCAACTAAGTGGGCCTTTTTTATTTATCTATTTATTTACTTATTTTTTTTCCCTTGGCCAGTTGTCCCTTCTTACATAAAAAATGTCAGGTGACAACTGCACAAGAGCAAATAAATAAACAAGTAAATAAGTAAATAAAAAACAATATTTCTACTATTATATAATAATAATAATAATAATAATAATAATAATAATAATAATAATAATAATAATAATAATAATAATAATAATAATAATAATAACAATAACAACAACAATAATAGTAATAATAACAATAATAATACACCAATAAATAAATAAATAAACCAACAAAAAAATCGCAGTCTGGAGAAATCCCGGCCAGCACTAGGGGTTCGCCAGGTTTTGTCCCGCGCAGCAGTGTAACTGACATACAATCACCATCGTGACGGCTGGAAGCGAGTTGCCAAGCGGAAAATTACAGCCAAGCCAAGCCAGGCAGCGGAGAGACGGACTGGCACCTTAATACACTGGCACACTTTATCACAGACCGTTTTCTTCCCTCAATAACACCAACCACACGCAAGATAACACGGCATGTGTTCTCGGACGCTTTGTTCTTCCATCATGACTGTTTCCAAAGATAACACAAATTATTCTAGTTCTCGCGAGTTCTCCAAACGTTGATACGAAATTCTTGTTTAACTATTACATAAACCTCAGAAACTCACTTGAATAACGTTCCATGACTTTAGCTACACCTTTTTAAATGTGGTCTCGGTGAAGCGTTGATGTTTTATTAACAGTAAGGGACCGTATCACACGCTCTCTGCTTCTCTTAACAACACAGAACGATCAGGGAAAAAATATAAACTAAAACAAACCGCAGAGATGAATCAAAGCGAAGCAACACGTGGTAACTCAAGCGGCTTCGTACTTATCTTGGTAGTTCAAGATCTCGTTTCAGGTGTCCCTTCAGATCTTAGAAGGCTCAGCTGCAAACTCTGAAGGTGTGAAATAATGTTCTCTACGGATAATCTAATAAAGCAACATGTCACTTATATTTCAATGAGTGTAAATCAACTAAGAGAAAACCTGTCACTTTTTTTTTTTTTACTTATAACAGTAATTACAGCACAACAGCATCACCACCACCATATCTATTTATGTTGTTGCTATTGTTATCATGATCATTATTACTGTTATTCATTGTTACCATTAGTACCTGTATTACCAGCACAAATTAATACTTAATAGTAGTAGTAGTAGTAGTAGTAGTAGTAGTAGTAGTAGTAGTAGTAGTAATAATAACCGCAGCAGCAGCAGCAGCAGCAGCAGCAGTAGTAGTAGTAGTAGTAGTAGTAGTAGTAGTAGTAGTAGTAGCAGCAGCAGCAGCAGCAGCAGCAGCAGCAGCAGCAGCAGCAGCAGCAGCAGCAGCAGCAGCAGCAGCAGCAGCAGTACTAATAGCAATAGTAATAGCAATAGTATCAGTAGGTAGAAGAATAAGAAGAAGAACAAGAACAAGAACAAGAACAAGAAGAACAAAACAAGAACAAGAACAAGAACAAGAACAAGAACAAGAAGTAGTAGTAGTAGTAGTAGTAGTAGTAGTAGTAGTAGTGGTGGTGGTAATAAGAATAGTAGTAGTGGTGGTATTAAGAATAGTAGCAGCAACATCATCATCATCATCATCATCAGCAGCAGCAGCAGCAGCAGCAGCAGCAGCAGCAGCAGCAGCGGCAGCAGCAGCAGCAGCAGCAGCAGCAGCAGCAGCAGCAGCAGCAGCAGCAGCAGCAGCAGCAGCAGCAGCAGTAGCAGCAGTGGCAGTAGCAGCAGCAGCATTAACAGCAATGGTATCAACAGGCAGTGGTGGTAGTCAACAGGCAGTGTTGCAGTAGCAGCAGCAGCAGCAGCAGCAGCAGCAGCAGCAGCAGCAGCAGCAGTAGCAGTAGTAGTAGTAGTAGTAGTAGTAGTAGTAGTAGTAGTAGTAGTAGTGATAGTAGCAGCAGCAGCAAAACAGTAGCAGTAAAGCAGTAGCAGTAGTAGAAGGGACGCAGTAATAAAATAAACCGTGGTTGATTCGACAGAGAAGACGAATGGGAAGCACAGCCATCAGCGGAACAAGGCCAACGAGGACTGATGGGCGACATTATGGCTTCCTAATTACTGCTTTGAATAATAGGGGTCTCTTTTATTATGGTAGTTGTGGTGGTGGTAGTAGTAGTAGTAGTAGTAGTAGTAGTAGTAGTAGTAGTAGCAGCAGTAGCAGCAGTAGTAGTAGTAGCAGCAGCAGCAGCAGTAGTAGTAATAGCAGTAGTAGTAGTAGTAGTAATAGCAGTAGTAGTAGTAGTAGTAATAGCAGTAGTAGTAGTAGTAGTAGCAGTAGTAGTAGTAGCTGTAATAGCAGTATAGTAGTAGTAGTAATAGCAGCAGCAGCAGTAGTAGTAGTAGTAATAGTAGTAGTAATAGCAGCAGCAGTAGCAGCTTCAGTCATAGCAAGCAATAACACCTCATTTATAGCAGTAAAAAAACTACACCAAAAATATAAATCTGTAATAAAATAAGAAAAAGATAAACAAACCTTAAGCAAAGCAGGCAGTACCCATACAAAGACGGCAGTAATTAGCACCGCCATCGCTATTAACGAGCAATAGTTGGCGGAACAAGACGCGCTAACAACGCGGCGCTTCACACACGCCTGCTGCCAAACCTTATTAACGGCTCGGAATCAAGTTGGACTGATTAATAATAATAGAGTCCTTCGAAGAGAGAGAGAGAGAGAGAGAGAGAGAGAGAGAGAGAGAGAGAGAGAGAGAGAGAGAGAGAGAGAGAGAGAGAGAGAGAGAGAGAGAGAGAGAGAGAGAGAGAGAGAGAGAGAGAGAGAGAGAGAGAGAGAGAGAGAGAGAGAGAGAGAGAGAGAGAGAGAGAGAGAGAGAGAGAGAGAGAGAGAGAGAGAGAGAGAGAGAGAGAGAGAGAGAGAGAGAGAGAGAGAGAGAGAGAGAGAGAGAGCCATCTTGTTACGCCACTTCTTCGCATCGGCCGTCCTTCTCCGTGATTAGTTAGTGTGATGACGCAATAATGACGTCAGGGATACAAAGGGTTAGGTTTGCCAGGGGTAATATGACGTCATAAACTTTATTTCGGCATAATTTGTCTTGTCGAAATAGTCTGATTTTTCAATATAGATAAGATAAAATGCACAGGAATAAACCAAAAAAAAAAAAAAAAATAGAGAAATTATCAGAAAAATGTGAACCTAACCAAACACCATAACCCCATTACTGTTACCATTACTTTTACTATTTCTATAAGAATTGGCTAGTACCTTTCAAGAGCAGCTTTACTTTCCCAACAGGACATAATGATCCGGGAATGCATCAGACGCACAACACATGCACGGTAAGTCTGACCAATTCGGTACAAAGCTACGTAGAGTGAAAAGACTGAGGTGGTGTTGCCGTGTACAAAGGAAAGACGAGAAGTGCGTAGGTGAGGAGGAGGATGCTGAGATGGATTTACCAGAGAGAGAGAGAGAGAGAGAGAGAGAGAGAGAGAGAGAGAGAGAGAGAGAGAGAGAGAGAGTGAATGTGATGAATAGATAGAGACCGATATAAATCCATATAAAGATCAACAAACGGACAAATAGATCGATAGCTTGACAATGTAGCTGAATAAATAATTAAATGAGAAGATAGAGGGAAAACTAAGTGGAAACGATGCATGAGTAGATAACTGGAAAGACAGGCAGAGAGACACTGATAGATAGACACGCCTAAAAATATAGACTTCCGAAAAACATCCATTATAGAATTCAGTTGACAAATATGGATCTCTGAAAAAACACCAAAGCGCATGTCGCAATTAGCACATCGGCAGGTGTGTGTGTGTGTGTGTGTGTGTGTGTGTGTGTGTGTGTGTGTGTGTGTGTGTGTGTGTGTGTGGTCGAGACAAACTCAAAAACACACTCAAATAAAGCATCACGTACGTACATCATTTACCCCTACAACATTTCCACACATTCATTAAGCTCAATGGGGGTTCTGTGTTAACTCTGACCAGATGCGCACATATCCAAATGCTGCTGAAATGTCAATTACGGTGTATATTTTGACCTACATTGTCTCTCTATTATTTATCCACCTACTCTGATGCCCAGCTCTTGTAATATTTATTTAACAACGTAACTAACACTATATCTACACCTGTCCATTTCATTTATTTATCTGTCAGTTCTCTCACTATACAATTCATCTACCTGTTTAACTACTAATTAACTATGAGTCTATCTACATTTCTCTATCCTGTTATATCCATTAAATCAAATACTAGCTAAACTCTTTATTGACTTCATCCACTTTCTTTTCTAACAATCACTCTATCTACACTTTCCTATCTCTTTATCCACCTCAAAAATTGGCTTTTAAAAGTATTGACTGAATTCATCCCACTTTTTAGTAGTCACTTTACTTGCTTTTACCTGAGTACATAGTAAAATAGAGGAAAGCCGCATGAAACTATCAGTCTCCTTTATAAAACACGCTTCCTAACTCCAACTACAATCCTCATCTCTATATACTATTTTTCTATATTATTTTTTTTCTATCTCCAAGTAACACCTAAACTAATGAACTCCACCCAACCTCCAGCTTCATAAATCAATATCACATTACATAGCATCAGAGTCTTTCCCTTTATATCTCCTTTTTCCCTTTTGCATTCACTATCTTTCCCTCCTCCTCCTCCTCCTCCTCCTCCTCCTCCTCTTCTTCCTCCTCATCCTTCTCCTGTTCCTATTCTTTCTCCTCCTTCCCCAGTCTCCGGTCTCCGTATTAAGTGTTCCACCAATCCCATAGCTGGACGGCTGCCCAACACAGGAGACGCCTGAACTTCCGGCTGACCAATCAAAGGACGCCTCCACCTCAAGCCAAAAGTCTCCTAAACCAAGGTCGAACTGGGCCTTATTTCAATCCGGTAACTGGTTTTGCGCGACGTTTTCTTTGCAGTGAGAAGGAAAACGGGATCAGATCAGAGGGCCCTGCAAGGTTGCCATGATACGAGAGAGAGAGAGAGAGAGAGAGAGAGAGAGAGAGAGAGTCACTTAAAGCTCACTGCTACGGTCCACGAGGCTCCTGCTGCTGTTTCACTCTCTCTCTCTCTCTCTCTCTCTCTCTGATTGTAACTCAAAAGCAAACCAACTAAGCAATACAAACGGATAAAGGTAAACACACACACACACACACACACACACACACACACACACACACACACACACACACACACAGGCAGGGTAGATCCTATCACTCAATTTTAGTCCATGTTCTCTCTATATCTTTATTCTCTCTCTCTCTCTCTCTCTCTCTCTCTCTCTCTCTCTCTCTCTCTCTCTCTCTCTCTCTCTCTCCGTAAATATACATAGTTCATATAACTTCATTTCTTTCCAGTACGTTTCGCAGCAGCAGCAGCACAGCACCACCACCACCACCACCACCACCACCACCACCACCACCAGCAGCAGCAGCAGTAGCAGCAGCAGCAGCAGCAAAAGCAGCAGTGGCAGCAGTAGCAGCAGTAGCAGCAGCAGCAGCAGCAGCAGCAGCAGCAGCAGCAGCAGCAGCAGCAGCAGCAGCAGCAGCAGCAGCAGCAGCAGCAGCAGCAGCAGCAGCAGCAGCAGCAGCAGCAGCAGCAGCAGCAGCAGCAGCAGCAGCAGCAGCAGCAGCAGCAGCAGCAGCAGCAGCAGCAGCAGTAGCAGCAGCAGCAGCAGCAGCAGCAGCAGCAGCAGCAGCAGCAGCAGCAGCAGCAGCAGCAGCAGCAGCAGCAGCAGCAGCAGCAGCAGCAGCAGCAGCAGCAGCAGCAGCAGCAGCAGCAGCAGCAGCAGCAGCAGCAGCAGCAGCAGCAGCAGCAGCAGCAGCAGCAGCAGCAGCAGCAGCAGCAGCAGCAGCAGCAGTTTGCAGCAGCAGCAGCAGCAGCAGCAGCAGTTGTTGCAGCAGTTGCAGCAGCAGTTGTGCAGCAGCAGCAGCAGCAGCAGCAGCAGCAGCAGCAGCAGCAGCAGCAGCAGCAGCAGCAGCAGCAGCAGCAGTTGTTGTTGTTGTTGCAGCAGCAGCAGCAGCAGCAGTTGTTGTTGTTGCAGTTGTTGCAGCAGCAGCAGCAGTTGTTGCAGTTGCAGCAGCAGCAGCAGCAGCAGCAGCAGCAGCAGCAGCAGCAGCAGCAGCAGCAGCAGCAGCAGCAGCAGCAGCAGTTGCAGTTGTTGCAGCAGCAGCAGCAGCAGCAGCAGCAGCAGCAGCAGTTGCAGCAGCAGCAGCAGCAGCAGCAGCAGCAGCAGCAGCAGCAGCAGCAGCAGCAGCAGCAGCAGCAGCAGCAGCAGCAGCAGCAGCAGCAGCAGCAGCAGCAGCAGCAGCAGCAGCAGCAGCAGCAGCAGCAGCAGCAGCAGCAGCAGCAGTTGCAGCAGCAGCAGCAGCAGCAGCAGCAGCAGCAGCAGCAGCAGCAGCAGCAGCAGCAGCAGCAGCAGCAGCAGCAGCAGCAGTGCAGCATCAGCATCAGCAGCAGCAGCAGCAGCAGCAGCAGCAGCAGTAGCAGCAGCAGTAGCAATACCAGCAGTCAGCAGCATAGCAGCGTAGTAGCAGGAGCAGCAGTGCAGTAGTCGCAGCAACAGCATCAGCAGTAGTAGTAGTAGTAGTAGTAGTAGTAGTAGTAGTTGTAGTAGCAGTAGTGGTGGTGGTGGTATTGGTAGAAAACAGCAACAACAGCAGCTGTAGTAGCAGTACTAGTAAGAGTACCAATACTAGAAGTAGGAGCATCAATAGCAGCAGTAAAAACATTAATACTAGTAGCACTATTACTCGTAGCAAGAACATCAGTAGCATTAGCAAGTATAGTAGTGATAAAAGTAGTAGTAGTAGTAGTAGTAACTATGATTATACAAGTTACGGGTGTTTTATCACAACGTTCCATTATTGCCTGCCCCGTAACGCATCTCAAGTCACCGGCTGACAACAAGGCACTTCCTCCTAAACATATTCGTGTCCGGTCAGTGTGAAAACAAAACCTAAGGGAAAAAAAAATTCCATTCAGTATTCATTCCCTGAAATCACTGGCCCTAAACGATGAGAAAATGAGAAGCATTTATTCTGGTTCGAAAATGAGCGAATATTTTCTGGTCATTGTCTTCATCATACTGAGAATTTTATTAGACCTAACACGCATCATTTCTTTATCTTCAATTCAATTTTTTCTGTCTCCCATTGTATCTTTCATTTCATTAACTTTCTCTTACTAATCTGTGAATAAACATGGTAAGTACATTTGCGCCTGTTTAGGGACGTACTTGGGAGAAATTCATTACGTTTATGTGTCTGTGTTTGTTGTTGTTGTTGGAGCACGCCGCGTTTGTTTTGCTTACTGATGTGCAGCGAGTCATGCCAGTGTGCGCCGCTGTGTCACTTCGGGATGGAACTGCGGAGGTATAGAGGACGGAAGGGAGTGGAGGTTGCGGAGAATGAAGCCAGGAACGGTGTGAAGGGAAAGGTGGGCTAAAAGGAGAGAGACTTTGTGAAGGGAGGAGTTGGGTGAAGGGAGGGGTGGTAAGGTAAGGAGAGCCAGGGACGACAGACAAAGCTGCTCATCTCGGGTCATGCTCTGGTAGTCTCCAAAGTTCCCTCCACTCTGACTCCTTTCCCGTCACCAACCCATCTCCCCTTTACAACCGAACTCCGCCCCCACCACGAACCCTTATCATGGACACCAAAAAAAGAAATGAATACAGAAGAGTTGGCGACCCACAAGTTTGAAGATCAGAAGAGTCAAACTTTTTCATGTGTCAAGTTGTTAAATTTTTTCGAGGACTTCATGAGAGCACGCCAGAAGCCCCGCGGCCTCACAGAAGTGTCGGGCCTGTCTCCAACCTGCAATCCACAACTTCATAGTGTGCCTGTGTGTGTGTGTGTGTGTGTGTGTGTGTGTGTGTGTGTGTGTGTGTGTGTGTGTGTGTGTGTGTGTGTGTAGCCGAGTGATGCATAGTCCCTGTCTAGGTGATGCGTTTAGTCCCTGTCTAGGTGATGCGTGTTGTGGGATCCGTGTCAAGATGTTAACAATCTAAAAATAAAAGACCTGTGTGGTGCTCCTGGAAAAACCTGATCTTCTACAGTATCTATGCACTCTCTCTCTCTCTCTCTCTCTCTCTCTCTCTCTCTCTGGCACAGCGGTAGGTATAGAGGGTACGCCACACACACTACCATGGCAAAGGGAAGCGAACGTTCACACAACATATGCACTGGCTGGGTGTGTAATATTAATGTACTGCTGGAGGGGAAAGCTAATTATGTAGATTAGAAAAGAAATATTGCACAAGCACTTATGTTGAATAGCCACATAACGATAGCGCAGCAACAACAATAACAACAACAACAACAACAACAACAAGATAAAACGTCATACAAGTATATATATATTCAATGTTAAAGGAGTAAAAATGTAAAAAAGTTAAAAGAATATGCAAAAACAAGATCATTGCTTGAGAGAGAGAGAGAGAGAGAGAGAGAGAGAGAGAGAGAGAGAGAGAGAGAGAGAGAGAGAGAGAACGGGAAAAAAACCAAACATTATTCCTTCCGTCACGAGGCACGACTTTCTTCATTTTCTTTAAATTACTTTTTTTTTTTTCCTTTTAAGTCCCACGAAAGTTTTCTTGACGAGGCGAGGAAAAGTGTGCTAATGATTCTCTCCTAATGACACTCAGTCTTACTTTACTTTTTTTTGCTTTTCCTTTTTTGTTCTTCTCTTCGTCTTGCTTAACGTCCTCTATTTCTCTCACCCTCTCCCTCTCTCACTCCATCTCTCTGCTTACCGCCCTTTATCTACCTCACCCTCTCTCTCTCTCTCGGTCGCTATGTGTGTGTATGTGTGTCTGTCTGTCTGTCTGTGTGTGTGTGTGTGTGTGTGTGTGTGTGTGTGTGTGTGTGTGTGTGTGTGTGTGTGTGTGTGTGTGTGTGTGTGTTCAGTTCCATATTTCTCTTCTGACTTTTTTTCTTCCATTTTTCATTTTCCCACATTAGTATTTCTTCTATCTCCTCATTTCTCTTCTTTCTTACTCTGTTATCATATTTCCCCTCTCTCTCTCTCTCTCTCTCTCTCTCTCTCTCTCTCTCTCTCTCTCTCTCTCTCTCTCTCTCTCTCTCTCTCTCTCTCTCCATTTTTCTTCCTCGCCAAACTTTATCTCTACACCTCATTTGTTTACCTGATTCGCTTTCTCTCCCTTTCTTCTCTCTCTATCTCTTTTTTCTCTTTCTCTCTCGCTCTCTTTCTTTTCTTATGGCATTCCTCTCCATTGCTTTATTTATTTCATCCATTTGCGTCCGACTTTTTATTCTTCTTTCTTTTTTTTTTTTCTCTCTCTCTCTCTCTCTCTCTCTCTCTCTCTCTCTCTCTTATTCTTTCTCTACCTTCCCTTATTATCTATTATCATTTCGCCTTGATCTTCTGTTTCGTGATTAATTAAACACATTAGTTATCTATATTCTCACATTCCCTTCAAAATAAAGGAAATATAGAAAACAAAAACTCTCTCTCTCTCTCTCTCTCTCTCTCTCTCTCTCTCCTTTAAATAAACCATAAATCTAGACACAGAACTATTATTAAAAGAGAAACAACACGAAGAAGATCTATTATCACTACTATTATTCCGGAAAGTCTCACTCGTGGCCCAATTGAGCGCAAACGAAGCTTCGAATCTGTCTCGGTCGGATTCCAAACCAATAATCATCGTTAATCACCCAGGGAGTAATTACCGTCAGAATTCCTGCACTCATCAACATGGAGGAGGAGGAGGAGGAAGACAAGGAGGAAGAGGAAGAGAAGGAGGAAGAAGAGGAGAAGGAGGAAGAGGAAGAGAAGGAGTAGGAGGAGGAGGAGAAAGAGGAAGTGGTTATGGTGGTGAGGAGGAGGAGGAATAGGAGGAGGAGGAGGAGGAGGAGGAGGAGGAGGAGGAGGAGGAGAGAGGAGGAGGAGGAGGAGGAGGAGGAGGAGGAGGAAGAGAAAGAGGAGGAGGAGGAAGAACGGTGGAAGAAAAGGAAAAAGACAAAGACGATTAGAATAACAATAACGATAAACAAAAGAACAAGAAAAGCAAGAACAGAAATTTGAAACGAACTAAAAAAAAAAAAAAAAAAAACCAGTAAAAAGGAGAAAGAAAAGGAGGAGGAGGAGGAGGAGGAGGAGGAGGAGGAGGAGGAGGAGGAGGAAGCAGAGAAGAACGATGGAGAAGAGAACAAATAAGCAAAACAAAATTGTGAATATGGTAGGATTATGGAAGAAGGAAAAGAAGAAACAGGAAATACACAGAAAAAAAAACACGAGAAAGAAAAGAAAAGAAAACGGACAAACTTGCAAGGAAATCGAAAAAGAACTGAAAGACAATGAAAAAACAAAAAGACAACGATAGAACGAGGAAAAGTTAAAAAAAAGTTAAAGAAAAGGAAAAAGAAATATAACTGGAAATTTGGACTAAGAGGAGGAAGAGGAGGAGGAGGACGAGGAGGAGGAAGAAGAAGAAGAAAGTCAGGAGATACTCGTAGTGAAGGAACAGGTAAAGGATGGTGTGAATTATATACCAGACAAATGAAATGTTGAAAAAAGTGACACGTGCGGGCAAAGTGGGTGTTGAAAGGCCTTGATTGCACGCTGCTCTGGTTCAGGGAAGCACACACACACACACACACACACACACACACCGCTAACTTTCCGTGCCTGACCTCACCACCGCAGCCTGACGCGTCCTGACATGTTTCTAACTTGTCCCAATTGCTCTGGACAAACCTGGTGATTGCACTGCCTTGTACATACATATTGATCTTATTTACATATTCTCTCTCTCTCTCTCTCTCTCTCTCTCTCTCTCTCTCTGCATCGTTAATAGAGTAGTATGGTTTGCAATCTTTTGTACCCAACGATATTTCACTAATTCAATTATTTTCATATTGAGAGAGAGAGAGAGAGAGAGAGAGAGAGAGAGAGAGAGAGAGAGAGAGAGAGAGAGAGAGAGAGAGAGAGAGAGAGAGAGAGAGAGAGAGAGAGAGAGAGAGAGCATGTGTTAATAGGTGTGCTGACCTGAACAAGAGAGAGAACTGAATGACACCAAAGGAAAAACAAATTAAATTGAACAGAAGACCGGAATTTTCATGTCTATGCTGAGTGCGCTTCTCGATACGTCAGCATGGAGACTTAGAATGGTGATCAGTTCCGTGTGTGCGGCTGTTGACCGGTATTTATCCTTTACCACTATCACCTGTATTTATCCTTTACTACTATCATCTGTAATCTGAAAGGCTCTGCTCTCTCACTACGACTATTTTGAAAGGTCGCAGAGATAATTAATCGGGTTCTCAAGATTGTTTGATTTTTTTCTTATTGATAATGTATAAATTTTTAGGAATCTATCAAGAGAACCTAAAAAGAAACGTCAAAATTCGTGTAACTTGGCCTACAACCTTGTGAAAATAGTCGGAGGGCTGCAGAGGTGTTTTAGAATGTTGATCTTCGAGGCACATATTACCTCACTAATCTCTTTATTTCTCTTGAAGGTTCATACGCGCGCGCACACACCAACCAACCAACCAACCAAACACACACACACACACACACACACACACACACACACACACACACACACACACCGGCCCGGTAGCTCAGTGGTTAGATCGCTGGCTTCACAAGCCAGAGGACCGGGGTTCGATTCCCCGGCCGGGTGGAGATATTTGGGTGTGTCTCCTTTCACGTGTAGCCCCTGATCACCTAGCAGTGAGTAGGTACGGGATGTAAATCGAGGAGTTGTGACCTTGTTGTCCCGGCGTGTGGTGTGTGCCTGGTCTCAGGCCTATCCGAAGATCGGAAATAATGAGCTCTGAGCTCGTTCCGTAGAGTAACGTCTGGCTGTCTCGTCAGAGACTGCAGCAGATCAAACAGTGAATCACACACACACACACACACACACACACACACACACACACACACACACACAAACAAACAAAAAATAAAACAAAACAAACAACCACAAACAAACAATCACACACACACACACACACACACACACACACACACACACACACACACACACAGAAGCATCCCAACCTCGCCTCCCCAATACTGCCTTGCGCTTCACATCACGATTTTCAGTGTGAGTGTCTCTTGGGTCTCTCCGCTAAGTAAGAGAGACGCCTCGCTCCGCTGCACCCCACGGTTGTGGCCACCAAAATGACAAGAAGCAGAGCCGCTCCTTCCTCCCAGGGCGGTGGTGATCACGCTCGTTTGCTGTCCCATCAAGGTGACAGTGTTTGAAGCTTGAACCACATTCACTTTTTACCCAAAGTTGGAAAATTCTGATTTCATAGTCAGTGTATGAGATGTCTACGAGATATTATTTACAGACTCATTACTTTAACATTTGTTAAAAAAAAAAAACACGTCACATCACGCTTATCAACTAACTGCATGTCACGGAATATTTGGGATACGAGTACGTGGGCAGACGGAGCACACCAGAACACGCCGCGCCACGTCACGCTTTGCAGTGCACTGGAATTGTAATTCTTAATTAAACTGTTTTCTTTTATGAAACCGAATGAACTTCAGAGAAATAACAAACAAATAAGAAATGATTTTGCTTTTCTTTTCTTTGCCTTGATAATATACACGTATATTTTAGTGCAAATATAGTTTTTCTCTTCTTTCGTTCAGGTACGATAACTTCTGGGATGTACGTGGGTATATCGAGTCATAATAATTCGGAAGGCCGGTGTTTACCCTCCTGAATTATATTTTTCTAAAACTTTGGCTGTAGCTTAGCATAAGATTAACCAGAAATTTTATGTACCTGGCAGGAACTATGCAAATAATTCTTGGAGAGGCGCCAAACATTTCCCCAGGATCCTCAGGGAGAGGCCAGTACCCGTGGCTCCAACTGCAGGTAATGTGTGTATTAACCAATCTATAAAGCAACGCCAAGTGCATTCATTGAGAGAAGTGGGAGGTGCTAAAAGTATAGGTTAAGATAACAAATCAGCAGGCGGGCGAGAGCGCGCGCCCGCGCATACACACACACACACACACACACGAAGACAACAGTTGGATCAACAAAAATAAGAGAAAAGATGTTATTCACCTTGAGTTGGATGGCATGGGATGCTGGCGCTCATTCCGCCTCTCCTTCCCAGTGATGGCAAACTATCCTCAACTCAAGAGTACCACAAAGTTCACTCAATACGTCGTTTATTAAGGTGACTAATTCCTGAGCAAATGTTGAGGGTCAGCCATCTTGGCAATGGAGGCGTTTATTCTTAAAATCCCGCTCGGTTATATGACAGATGTGAGCACATTATGACAAAGTTAATATGACACGTTGCAGATTAAGACGCCCCCGCCGCTACACGTAATTTTCGAGCCCAGTCACCGGCCCCATTGACAGCAGGCAACGCACGCCACGCCAAGGCATTTAGTGTACGTAACATAAGGAAAATTGTCAAAGTGCTGATATATTGAATTCCAGACTAGCGATATAGGATTCAAGAGACACTTATAAAATACTAGACGATGAACTGAAAGTGTTATCTCGTACGCAGATCTTTGTCGGGAATGTGTGTGAGTTGAGGCAGACAGTGACGCTCTGCGCAGCCAGCACGCTGCCCTCCCCGCCACCATCAACACTCAACGCTTACTCTCTTATTCCTAAACACTAAGACTTGCCATTTTGAATACTATTTGATTTACTTGACGTAACTGAAAAGGTTCAATAATCAAACATTCCCGTGAACGCTAAAATGGACAAAACTTACCGGTATCATGCTAAATGGCTGGCAACTCACAGGTTCCCCGCGTAGCGCAGCTGGGACTGAGACAAAACAGATGATTTACTCCTTGCCAGGAAGACATGCATACGTATTAATTAAAGGCAATACTTACTAAAACAAACGTGATGGACATGTTGACAGGATTTAGGTAAGCCTCCGACAGTGCTGCTTCGCCAAAAACACACAAAATTGTTCCAAAACACGCAGACCGATACGCACGTGTATTTCACAACACTTAAGACGCCACTGACCGCCGATAGCCTGAGCGCCGCCTGCTTGCTCCGGTTCACTGTTTCGAATTCATTTGGTACTTCGATACTTGAACAACTCACGAACATTAAAGACGCAGCCACACCACCCACAAACATTTAAAGGAAATACTTCGTCACATGAAGGGAACGCGTAGCATGCATGCTAACAAGTCACACAATGGTGGCATTGTTTCAAGCAATGCTTCGAGCAAACACATGGACGTGGCGGAAACTGCGTTGTGGCAGCTCATAGCCTCCAGTGCTGCCGCCAACATGATGCTGGCAGAATTTCCAATGCAATCAAAATTCAAACACTGGTGCGCGAAGCATTCAACGTGACTAGGGCAAAAGTAGTCAGAAATAAATTATGAATAAATGTTTCGGCAGAGTGCGGCAACACCTTTTCATTTGAACGTGCTGGAAAGATTCGAAGAACACAAAGATTTCTTGAAAAAAAGGGGAAAATAAAAATAGACGTCAACTGTGTGTGTGTGTGTGTGTGTGTGTGTGTGTGTGTGTCAACATCACATAGTAAGGTAACAGCTGTTAATCGGCTGAGCAAAGTGGCCAAGGTGATCACTAAGGCCACAGATGATTTTGGTTGTCCCATAATGCAATCACTACACAATGCAATATAATACCAAAAGTAATTACCGGAAAAAAGAAAAAGAAACATGTGTTGTGGGCGGGTGAACTCCACCAATGATATCCCAACGAAATAAAGTCAAGTGGAGTAAAAAGCAGAAAAAAAGGTTACATAATGTTGAATGAATAAAAATTAAAACACGTGCTTCAGGCGGTGAACAGCGGCAGTGATAGCAGTCAGTGATGCGCACGATTATAATAGCTATCTTATTAATAAACTTAACACTGACAATATTCATCAACACTTTGAGATAAGCAATAAGAATTTCATTTAAACGAGAACACTTTTAAGATATATACATCATTACAGTCTTTACTCCATGGATGTTTGTTTGGCAGCTGTTCACAGAGTATTGGAGAACAATGCCTCCTTCAGCGGGGTGTGGCAGTACCGATTGGTGAAGCAGCAGGTTTGGGGATGCCTAACCTAACGGTGGTGACGCAACAAGGTAACGATGGTGGCAGACGATAATGTAACGGTGGTAAGGGAACATATTGTAACGGTGGTGACGTAGAATAACCTAACCGCGGTGGCAGAACATAATGTAAAGATGATAGCAAAAAAAAACGCAACAGTGGTGAAGGAACATAACGTAACGGTATTGACAGAACGTAGCGTAACGATGTTGACGGAAAATAACATAACACTGGTGGCAGAACATAACGTAAAGGTGATAGAAGAACAAAACGCAATGCTGACGAAGGAACATAACATAACTGTGGCGACGGAACATGGCACACAACAATGATTTAGTTCCAATGGCTTTGACGCATTCATTTCCTACATCGGCGCCGTTGTAATCATGGCACGAATCAATAACTGGCGGGGTATTAATTCGCACCGTGATTAGAATGACATGGACAAAGGGGCATGAAGATATTACGGTGAGTGGACGCCGCCTGTGTGTGTGTGTGTGTGTGTGTGTGTGTGTGTGTGTGTGTGTGTTGTTTGTGTGTGCCAGCGTGGAATAAAACGAACTGCCAACACACCACCATCACCCTAGAATTATAGCACACACACACACACACACACACACACACACACACACACACACACACACACACACACACACACACACATACGAGGTGAGGAAGAAATTATCCATATTTTTTCCCCTGTCCTCACATCAACTGTGCCAACTTGCTGCTATCTGTGATCGACCGGCAACATTCTCTCTCTCTCTCTCTCTCTCTCTCTCTCTCTCTCTCTCTCTCTCTCTCTCTCTCTCTCTTTGCATCATATCGCCATCCTTTCTCTTTTCCTTTTCGTTATCTGTGCCTCTTCCTTTCTCATTCCTTCCTCTTCATCTATTTTTCTGTTTCCTTACTTTCCTTAGGAGAGAGAGAGAGAGAGAGAGAGAGAGAGAGAGAGAGAGAGAGAGAGAGAGAGAGAGAGAGAGACAGAGACAAAAAAAATCAGACAGACATCATATAGCCATTACATAAAAAAAGCACACAAATACGTAAAGAAAAAAGAGAGATAGGTAGATAGACAGACAAACAGACATACACACATACATAGAGACACACAGACAGATAGAGAAAAAGAAAAGCGAACATCAAAACATTTCAATCATTTTTACTCAGATTTGCTTCAGCTTCTTCACGTCAGTTCTCCCGCCGTGACATTATTTTCCCATCCACTCCAATTTACCATTATTATTCTATTTTTAGCTGCCACGTTCTT
Organism: Portunus trituberculatus; assembly: GCF_017591435.1. Taxonomy (NCBI): domain Eukaryota; kingdom Metazoa; phylum Arthropoda; class Malacostraca; order Decapoda; family Portunidae; genus Portunus; species Portunus trituberculatus. Next base: position 20,573,894 of record NC_059300.1, read on the forward strand.
ATCTCTATTGTCCTTGTGGCCTTGAGTGTGTGTGTGTGTGTGTGTGTGTGTGTGTGTGTGTGTGTGTGTGTGTGTGTGTGTGTGTGTGTGTGTGTGTGTGTGTGTGTGTGTGTGTGTGTGTGTGTGTTTCTGTACCTATTTTTTTCTTTGGAGTATTTGAGCCACGGAGAGAGAGAGAGAGAGAGAGAGAGAGCGAAAGTGCAGACAAACACAAAAACAGACAAACAAATACGCACAGATAAACAGGCAAGACAAAGACAGATCCGTTAACTTCTCAGGCAAACACGTTAATATTCCTGTAATGTGTTTCTAAATGAAGGACACGAGGAGACAAAGGCAAGAGGACTCCTTACCTTCCCTTCCTTTCCTACGCAGCGCTACCACCAGCAGGAAACACAAGATTAACAAACAACAGGTCTGGAAAAGAAAGAAAAATATAAAAATTAGCATACAAGGAATTAACTTACAAAGAAATACAAAGGAATACAAAGGAAAGCCAAACAGCGACAGACATTCAGGACCTTGCAAGCTGTTTGGTAATTGATTCTAACCAGTGACAGGGCAGAGGGACGGGGCAGTACACCAAAAAGCTTTGTTGTTGCTGACGTGGAAGACTTTTACACTTTTCTGTATTTATAATGAATCGCATCTGCCTTTTTTCTGCCCCTCCTGCTAATCTAGGTTACATTGTAGTTCCTGCCACTGTGACGTTAACTTTACCTGTTATTTTGGTGTTTTGCATATTTACTTACTTTGTAATTCATTTCTTCATGAATATCAGTGACGTATATTATTAAAAGTACTGGCCCTAACAAAGAGTCTTGGGAAGCGCCACTTTTCATGTTATGCCACTCTGATTATTTTTCATTTATTGCAACAAAAACGAATGTTTCCGCCCGGGGTCGAACCGGGGACCTTGCGCGTGTGAGGCGCACGTGATAACCACTACACTACGGAAACTTGAAAAGTGGATATTAAATTCTGTTAATATAATATAGTCATGGCATCGAGTTATTTGAATTTTTTGTTCTACATAAAAATACAAGGTGGAGAGAAACGTGAGGAATATACCAAAATGTCAGTAAGTTCCATTTCACGTCACATAACACAACCAAGAATTTATTGCGGCTATGACTTGCAAAGAATTCCGCTGAGCCTCTGTTCATACCAACAATAAACACAAAAGATGAACAAACTTGTTACTGTGCGTGTGTGTGAGAGAGAGAGAGAGAGAGAGAGAGAGAGAGAGAGAGAGAGAGAGAGAGAATGTGTGTGTGTGTGTGATAAAGTACTGTTCAGTCTAATGTAAATGATAAGGGGAAAAACTTATAGAAGGAGGAGGAGGAGGAGGAGGAGAGAGAGAAGGAGGTGGGAATCACGTCCACAGTCACATTATCTACAGAAACAGCAAATAAACATAAAAATAAACAGTGTGTTAGATGAGGAATGATGAGCAGCAACCCCCTGGTGAGGGTGATAACAAGGATTACGGCGCTCTCTCTCTCTCTCTCTCTCTCTCTCTCTCTCTCTCTCTCTATCCGTGACAATCAATTAAAGGCTCATTAGCAGGATAAAAGCCGTTCTGTTGGTAATTAACTATTAATGTCATCAACATTGGAACACTGGACTACGACAGGCGATTATTGCGCTCTCTCTCTCTCTCTCTCTCTCTCTCTCTCTCTCTCTCTCTCTCTCTCTGAAGACCATTAACAATAAGTTGGTCTGCAGGCGACACATCTCAAAATATTAATAAATGTAAATGAGACGACATAAAAATGCAACGGTGTGCCAACAGTGTTAATTACCAGCCAATTAGCTTAGCATCTGTTGCAGGCAAGCTAATGGTTCCTCCGCTCACCACCTCTCTCTCTCTCTCTCTCTCTCTCTCTCTCTCTCTCTCTCTCTCTCTCTCTCTCTCTCTCTCTCTATCTATCTTTATTCTTGCGTTCTTTTTATTTTCCTTGTTCTTGCTACTGTTTCTCTTCCTCTTATGATTATTCTTCCTCTCATTCTCACTTTCATTCTTGTTATTTACGTTCTTTCTCTCTCTCTCTCTCTCTCTCTCTCTCTCTCTCTCTCTCTCTCTCTCTCTCTCTCTCTCTCTTCTTCTTCTTCTTCTTCTTCTTCTTCCCTTTTTCCTCCTCGTTCTCCTTCTTTTCCTACTATTACTACTACTACTACTACTACTACTACTACTACTACTACTACTACTACTACTACTACTACTACTACTACTATTACTACTACTACTACTACTACTACTACTACTACTACTGCTACTACTACTACTACTACTACTACTACTACTACTACTGCTGCTATGCCGCTTTTCTCGTTAATCACTCGCCTAACGTTCCTAATCCTAATCTTGCTCCTAATCCCTCTCGTCAACGCCCTCCTCCTTTTCCGCCTAATGCTACTTCACCTCTGGCTGCTTCCTGTCCGTACTCTTCTTCCTCCTCCTCCTTTCCTTTTTTTTTTTTTTTACCCTGCGTCGTGTTCAAACAGAGCGAGATTGAGCCGTGAGGTGCGAGGGAAAAATTCTTCAAAATGGAAAGAGGAGAAGAAGGAAAAGGAGGAGGAGGAGGATGAAGGAAGAGGAGGAGAAGGAGGAAGAGGCCTTAAAAAAACACTACAAGACGAGAGCAAAAGAGTAACATCAAACTCAAACAGGGAATCAAAGTAGTGTCTTCGTTTCCTTGTTTTTCGTACTCAGCTAAACGAGAGAAAACACCTTACGTGACACAGACGGGCTAGAGACACTGGTGGAGCAGAAATTACTTGTTTATGGGGAGCATGTTAGGTAAAGCCATTTGTCCCAGACTTTTGGCTAACTCTACTAACCTTTTAGGGAACTGGCAATCAAGTGGGCCTTTTTTGTTATATTTTTTGTTGCCCTTGGCCAGTTTTCCCTAACACATAAAAAAATGTAGTAATGTAGTGGTAGTAGTAGTAGTAGTAGTAGTAGTACTATAGTAGTAGTAGTACTAGTAGTGGTAACGGTAGTAGTAGTAATAGTAGTAGTAGTAGCAGCAGTAGCAGCAGCAGTAGCAGCAGCAGCAGCAGCAGCAGCAGCAGCAGTAGCAGCAGCAGCACCACAGCAGCAGCAGTACCAGTAGTGGCAACGGCAGCAGTAGCAGCAGCAGCAGCAGCAGTAGTAGCAGCAGCAGCAGCAGTAGCAGCAGCAGCAGCAGCAGCAACAGTGGCAGTAGTAGCAGCAGCAGCAGCAGTAGCAGCAGCAGTAGCAGCAGCAGTAGTCGTAGTAGTCGTAGTAGTAGTAGTAGTAGTAGTAGTAGTAGTAGTAGCAGTAGTACAAGTAGCAGGTTAATAGCAGCATTAATAGTATTTGTTGTTTTGTTGATATTGTAATGGTGGTGATGGTGGTGGTGGTGCTGGAGGTGGTAACAATAGCAGTATTTACAACAATTCAAACTTTTCAGCCACATAGTGAAATAATACAGTTTTTCATTTTTGTTTTAAGTTACACGTGACACTCTCGCCAGCAATTGAGAGATTAAATATTAAGCAAAGAAAGAAAAGTAAAGAACTAACGACGAAAACAAAAAGAAATAGAAGGCAGAGGCACTTTTTATTCATAACGTGACGGTTTGCTGTGTAGAGAGAGAGAGAGAGAGAGAGAGAGAGAGAGAGAGAGAGAGAGATGAATAAAGAAACGTAGAGTACATGTACCCCTCCCCCCGTCCTTCTCTCCTTTATTCCTGCATATCACCTGAAGACACAGGGGAAAAAATTAATACCACTCGGAAATTACACATCTGAACTTCTCATTTCCACCGGATAGAGTAATGTAAGGATGTCAATGGCCTGTGTGTCTGACAGAAGTATCGCGATTAAGTCTTTTATCAGAGAATGGTGGGAGGTGACAGCAGCGACCTTCACGTGTCCGACTCACGGGTACAGACGAAGGCACATGTTCAACACAAGGACATATGACAGGTGATAATTTGTTAGAGATTAATTGTGATATATGGATGAAGTGATTGCTGCTACACTGCCCACTCGTTGAGAAGCAAGTCTAGGCCAGCATTGCACTATTTAGCGCTGATCTGTGTGTCACTATTAATTGCCCTCGCGTTGGTCGCAAATCAGAGTAGCTTATCATCAAATATGAAATAAATAACAATAAGAGTAAATGAACACCTACATTATGTCTCCAATATACAATCTCTCTTTTCTTAATAAAAAAATTTCATTTCAATCTTTCACCAAAATTATTGACGTAGAAAATACTCTCAAACAACAAACGTGCGCAATTATAACCCTGAATCATTTCATTTCTGCACACAATTCTCTCTCCTCTACGATACAGAAAATAATACGCTTCCATTTCTCATCATTTTGCCACTTTCACCAAAACCTCCCCGGCGCACAAAAAAAAAAAAAAAAAAAAACACACACACCCAACAATAAAACCACACAAAAGAACACATGCATAATTTCTGCACAAAATCCTCTCTTCACTAGGGAACAGAAAATGAAACGTACACGAACATGTCTCTTCCTTTTACTCCACCAAAATAGTGACATGGCGTACTTTCGCTTGACATCCCTGAGGTGCGACAGCGAAAATGTGTCTGGTATTGAAGGTGAAGTCTTACAAGCGAGAGGATTCTACCTGACGGGCGGCAATCAAAGTCCCTCTCTCTCTAAACCCAAGCATCATATTGGCTTTTTGCTGCACATGCGTACTGCTTTGTAGAGTATTCGTCCTGCTGATAACAAAGCGGTAAAAAGGAGGCGTAACAGTAGGAGACAGGGGACACGGGGGAGGAGGAGGAGATGCAAGGGAAAAGAGATGAATAGAGATCCTTTTGTAGGGCCACGAGAAGCAAAGGAAAAGGGCGAGATGCAGCAAGAGGAGGAGGATTGAAGGAGGCATTGTCGCAGGTTTTCTCATCAAGGAGGAAGCAGACGTTAGATGTGAGCGAGGCAAGGCACACGACAGCACTGGTACCAAGGAAGGAAGGAAGGAAGGAAGGAAGGAAGTAAAGGAAAGAAGGAAAAAGGAAAGTGAGGGAAAATCTTGGAAGGATACGGGATTGCAGGAGAAAAGATGAAACGAAGGAACGAAGGAAAGAATACACAGAGGAGAATAGAATGTGTTTGTAAGGATAAGGAATAGAGAGAAGAGGAAAATAAGAAGTGGAGAGTGAAGGGAGACAAGGAAGGAAGGAAGGAAGGAAGGAAGGAAGGAAGGAAGGAAAGAAGGAAATGGATGAAGCGAGACAAGATTAAAGGATGAAAAGTATAGAAATGCGAGAGAGAGAGAGAGAGAGAGAGAGAGAGAGAGAGAGAGAGAGAGAGAGAGAGAGAGAGAGAGAGAGAGAGAGAGAGAGAGAGAGAGAGAGAGAGAGAGAGAGAGAGAGAGAGAGAGAGAGAGAGAGAGAGAATTAATAGTAAGACTGTATGGGGAGAGAAAAGTAAGGGAAAGGAAAGAACAAAATAAGATAAGTGTGGATAAAGGAAAATCTGAAAAAAAATATCATCAATGAAATACTTAAAAAAAATGAAATGAGAAAAGAAATGAAGAGGAAAAAAAAGACAAAAGATACAAATAAAGAAACCAATAACAGTATTAGGAGGAAAGTAATTCGAAAACAGGACGTAGGAAAGTGAAAAAAATATGAAGTAGAGGAGAAAATTAAGAAAGTTAAAATACTGAAGAGAAAATAAAAAAAATAAAGGAACTTACAGAAGAGATAAGGAAAGAAAAGGAGGAAAGAAAGAAAGAAAGGAAGGAAGGAAGGAAGGAAGAAAGAAATGAAGGAAGGAAAGAAAGGAAGGAAGAAAGGAAAGAGGGATGGGAAAAGGGAGCGAGGGAGAGAGGAAAGGAAGCAAAGAAGGAACGAAAGAGGCAGAAAAAGAAAAACACAAGGAAGAATAAAAAGAAAGGAGGAACGAACAAATGAATGAAAAAGTAAAGAAAATGGAAAAGAGAGAAGGAGTTACAGAAAAGTATGAAAGGAAGGAAAGAAGAAAAATATAATTACAGCAGTAACTGATGAAGAAAGAAGACATGAGGAAAGGTACACACACACACACACACACACACACACACACACACACACACACACACCATCTGTCATCGCCGCGGACAGAGTAAACAATGGCGGCGCCTCATCATTGGTGCTCCGGGGACTAATTTCAGCCAATCACCACCTTCCTTCTCCTCCACGCCAGTTTTTCATCTCAAATTATCCATTAAACTTGATTCCTTCTAATCTTTGATGTCTCTTCTCCTTCATGTTTCTTGATCCTTTCACCTCATCCTTCCTTTCCTTCTTCTCCTCTTGTTTCTTCTTATTGTACCTTCTTTTTTCTCTTTTCATCTTCCGCCGCTTCTTCATCATTATCATCATCGTCTTATTTTATCTCATCTATTCCTTTTCCACCACCACCAACAAGAACACCAGCGCCATAATCCCCTCCTCTTCCTCCTCCAACTCCTCTTCCACGTCTTTATCTTCCTTCTTCTCATCTAATTCTTTCATAACTTTTTTTAGAGGGGGATCGATAGATGTCATGTTATATATCAAGATTTTTCAAAAGGAATTCGATCAAGTAGGTAATAAGTGATTGCCCGATGAAGCACACACACGCGGCGTCATTGGTGCTATTAAGAATTGCCTTAAGAATTGATTGACCGAAACTGAGTGGATAATACCGGGGTTTTGTCTCCATTTAACTGCTAACGATACTATGCTACTCGTTTCATTCCAGCAGCTACAGGTTATTAAAAAAAATAAGCGGAAAAAGAATCAGCCATTAAAAAAACATAACAAATAAACGGATTATGAATTAACAAACGACTAAAGTTACCGGCATTCTTTGTTCTTCTACTGTTTTTATTTGTGATCTTCCTCCTACTCCTCTTCCTCCTTCTTTTGCCGCCGCAGTCGCCTCCTCCTCCTTTTCCTCTTCCGCCCGTCCATCAAACACGTCAGTTCTTTCTCTCACACGTTTATCATTTTATCCCGAGAGTTCTCACCACCTGATCCCATACCTGACCCACCACATCTGATGTGAGTCCACCGCCATATGTGACCCGACATCAGGAATTACTCTTCCCCTTAAGAGTGACCTCACCAGCTCCTGCGTAGGTGAGCCAACCTCTAGCTGGACTCATATGTATGGACTCATATGTGTGTGACTAACATAAATATCTGCTTATATACCTTGGAAGATACCAGTGTATCTTATTCAAGACTGACAATAAGAACAATCAGGATCACAGTTCATTGAGAGGTGATGGAAATAAAGATAAAGTGCCAGAAACAAAAAAATAAATAGATAAAAATAAGAAAAAAACGAACAATTATAAAATAACTAAATCAATAAGAATAAGAACAATTAGATATAATATTTTCAATTGATTTAAACCTCGAAAAAAAATGTGCATATAGGATTGAACTCCAAGAGAGATTGAGGACAGGGACGTCAAAAGGATAATGCTTTAGGCGCACGGTGAAGGTCACAGGCGTGTGTACGTGAGATGATCAATAGTTTCTTAATTAGGTGGAGAATCTTTCACGTCAGAATTAGTCTCTCACTTGAGTAAGAGTTGGAGCAAGACAACATACACGTCCAAGCAGGTCACGGCTCCTCCACACAACCACAGTGCGCTTTTCCTCTACGAGGAGAAAAAAAAAACACGGGGTACGAACAACGAAGAATTCCGGTGAAGATTATCCCAGACAATGACGTGTTTCACAAAGAGGGGCGGCGGTGCGGCCCTTCTCAGGCTGTACAAAGGACGGCACCTTTCAAAACCTTCAAAGGGCACCACCCTGCCTGCCTTGTGACACACCCCGCGACCCGCCAGGCAACACGAGGGCTTCCCACCTACAGCCGGCGGTGTGGCACTCTATTCCAAGAAGAGTGTGTCTATACGACGCCCTCACCTGCGCCCCAACACTCTCCACTGCCAGAGGCGCCGTTGCTCCAAGATTACGACGCAGCAAACACCCGGAGATCTTAACACGCAGGCCATGGTGGACATCACAACCACGTCCTGTCCAGCTCAGAGCAGCACTTGCGAAACAAATGGTACTGCGCCTCAGCTGAAGGGCGCCTGCACCTGCACCTGCCTGAGCTTAGCTGCACGTGTTTCCTTAGCATAGTGATAGTCTGCCTGGTTGCATGATTTTTTTTCAAAGTGAACATGGAAATAATGGGGTACATGGAGGGGCAGATGACAACGTCAGTGTGTAAAGGAATGCACAAGCGAAAAGATACTTTAGATAGGAAATTGTGTCTGCGTTAAGTAAAACACTAATTTGATTTGGGATTAAAGTCCTAAAAATTTATGTATTAATTTCATTATAATACACTGAGATGAAACTGTCGCCTTACCGGTTTGAGGTGTGCTATTTTGTTTTACTGCATATTTATATAGTTATTATTTTCTGTGTTTAAGGTAGAGCCCTTAAAACAGAGAGGAAATACGTATATTTCTATATCATAGATAAAAACGTTATTTTTCTGTTTACTTTATTAACAACTAATAGAGAAAAGGACATCCCATACGTATACAGCAAAATAACAACTGTTACAAAATCTTCGGTTTCCTTTCCTGTGATGATAAGTACAAGACATCCGTGTTCGATCAGTATTCAAGAATTACTGCAATCCTCGCACAGGAAAACATGCACGATGTCACCGATTTACACAATGACAATTTAAGAAAAAGAGACAATATCCAGTAAGCAAAGCACATACAGTGTCAGCGCTATAAAAACTTCAGCAAGAAAAGCACACACAACGCAATACCATACAACACAAAACATACTCGTTTATGTAACAAAATTATAGGCTAAAACTCACATCTTACCATCATTTTTCCTCTTACCTAGTCATGAGATCATTCATTTCACGGCATCACATCTTAGTACGTATAAGCTCCACATATTTCATTTGACCCCGTCCATCTAGTCCCTCGGCCATCTTCTGGCAGGGCATCTCTTATCTTTGCTTCCTCTGCTATACTGACTTATCCTTCAATTACATGATCTGATATTCACATTCCACAGTACACAGTGTCCCCTTGCGTGTCTCATGTGTGCCTCTTCTTCCCGCACCTCTCCTCTCAGGCCGCCTTCGCTCTGGTGGTTTTTGACCTTTTTCCAGTTGCTGTGACTGCCACTCCTCTTGTCCCTTCATATCTTGTCTTTATACACAAGTGTGCCTGGTACTGGCTCCTCTGTGTTGTGTTTCTTCATCATCTTCCTTGCTTTCTTCTTCCACATATTTTTTTTTTCTGGAACTCTTTATTTTGTTTTGTTTTTCTTTTTCTCCTGTTCCATTTTCATGTACTGTAGGGTTACCACATATGAAGTATGAACGTATTGTAGACATGAGAGGTGCATTAACTACACCGCCGCTGAAAGGCCATCACGTCAAATTTTCTTAAACTGCATAATGATACTTTCCAGCATTCCAGATCATAATACTGTCACTACACTGCAAGGAGACATCTTCAGTCACGTGGGCCAGACAACCATAGGGGCTGATTCTGGTTTGTTCTAGATTGTTTTTTGTTTAACCATTTTTCGCAGGACTCCACCAGTTAAGTTGAGTTCCGTTATCGTGGTCGTGTTGGATTCACGAATCAAAATTTACAGAAATTGAGCTCTAAGATGCTGCTGGCGACTCCGATCCTGTCGCTCATTTTGAAGGTGTATTTATTTGATTTTGGAAGGACAGAGTCATGAGAAAAATAAATAGCAGCAGTAGCAGCAATAACAACAATAATAACAACGACAACGACAACAACAAAAAAAACTATTACTTCAACATAAGAAGGAGGAGCAGGAGAAAGAGAAAGAGGAAGACTGGCTCTTATCCCAGTGGCTGATCTGGAGGTGTGCGGAATACTAATGTCACGGTGCTGCCCGAGGGAGAGTGTGCAGCATGGAAGGAAAAAAAAAAAAAACAGACAGAGAAAAAAGCAGGTGCGGAATGCGAGGTCGAGAGGAGCGTGGCAAGAAAAGTTACCTCAGGCTGGTGCAGGGAGGAAAGGTTGCAGTGGTGGTTATATATATCATGGCCTATATCGCCTGTAGGCATACTTGAAGAGTATATCTGGGAAGCGTTGTTAAGCTTCCGCCCATTAGTGGCGCAGGCAATTCTATTTATAGTGGTACCCATATTAGGGCCCATATCACCACCCAAGCGCATCTTTGGTGTAACCACCAAGAAGCTAAGGATCATGGTGACATGTGGGTAACTTTAACCCACTCGACAAATGGCATAGCTTCAAAGCGGTATGTGGTGGGATTCGAACCTACGCGTGGACGACTGCCCAATCCCACGCTCACCACCTACGCCACCGCCTCCCTTACCGAATCCGGTGCATTTCCTCCAATACTAATTGGTCCACTACGTGTCTTTTTGGCTTTCCTCTCCCTGAAGGTGTGTGTGTTTTGGCCTGTGGTGTTGTCGGATAAATTGCCTCGGATGCCCTGAATAAATAAATAAATAAATAAATAAATAAATAAATAAATAAATAAATAAATAAATATATATATATATATATATATATATATATATATATATATATATATATATATATATATATATATATATATATATATATATATATATATATATATATATATATATATATATATATATATATATATATATATATATATATATATTTCACCTTTAACAATCTTACAATCTATCAGTATAGGTTTCCCTGAAGCTTCCATCACGGCCACTGTTTCTCTGTGGAGTCAGTCGATAATGATTTGGTTTTAGCATCAAACATTCTTCCCGCAACTGATCGCTGACCCTCTGTATAACTCAATGTTTTGTCTCCTAACTCGTGTTCATGATTACACAAGCATAACTTAAATAAGAGACGCAAGACAGGGCAAATAAAAGAAACTTTTATTATTTTGTGGGTGGTGAGGACAAAGCTTATATCACTGAAGGGCTCAGACTAATTTCTTTTATCAGTCAACCTTTCGACACCATGCCCTGGTTCTTTAGTAATACTCACTCCATCAAATTACCTAAGCTAAAATATTCATTTCAAGTCTCAATGTGAAATTTCATATTCTATCTCTTAGCACACTTATTTTGGGAAATATCACCATATTTTCCTTTTATCCTTTTCATCTTCCATATATTAACTTTATAACACTTTTGTCTGCCAATACAAGAATTATTATACGTTGCTACGCAGGACGTCATTAAACACAGGTCTCATTGCTTCACATCTCTAAAACTGACTTTCCATCTGCAATGCTTTACCTCTCGCTGTTATTCTTTTTTACTCCTATTTCTTGCAGACTTGCCAAATACATACCCCTAGCCTTTCACACCTGCCCTTCCCCGCCAACACCTCACGGCACGAGACTGTATGCGTCACCTGCTCTATATTCTGCCCACCGGCCTTTTCTGATACTGTTTTAAGTCACTGCGGTTCTCCATTTCCATAAGCACACACACACACACACACACACACACACACACACACACACAAACACACACACGCGATACTAATTGGCCCGGTAGCTCAGTGGTTAGAGCGCTGGCTTCACAAGCCAGAGGACCGGGATTCGATTCCCCGGCCGGGTGGAGATATTTGGGTGTGTCTCCTTTCACGTGTAGCCCCTGTTCACCTAGCAGTGAGTAGGTACGGGATGAAAATTGAGGAGTTGTGACCTTGTTGTCCCGGTGTGTGGTGTGTGCCTGGTCTCAGGTCTTTCCGAAGATCGGAAATAATGAGCTCTGAGCTCGTTCCGTAGGGTAACGTCTGGCTGTCTCGTCAGAGACTGCAGCAGATCAAACAGTGAAACACACACACACACACAGAGAGTGTGAGAGAGAGAGAGAGAGAGAGAGAGAGAGAGAGAGAGAGAGAGAGAGAGAGAGAGAGAGAGAGAGAGAGAGAGAGAGAGAGAGAGAGAGAGAGAGAGAGAAAGTTTAAGATAATGATTTTCCGCTTGTTTCTCTGAAGAACACAACACTTCAGTCCTCTCCGTATTGAGTTATTTGTCAGACACACACACACACACACACACACACACACACACACACACACACACACACACAAAAAAAAAAAAAAAACAGCAGCATCAATAGCTACAACAACAACAACAGCAACAACAACAATAACAACAGCAACACACACACACACACACACACACACACACACACACACACACACACACACTGAGTTACCACGGCATAAGCGTCAAGTATGTGAAGATTACGAAACCCTGAAAAAAGGGCAGAATGAAAAGCTCAATTCTTTTTTCACCTACGAATATAATTTGCGAAAGAAGAGGGAGGAAATTTAATCAAAGAAGAAAATGGACGAGCGTCAGAGAAGGTAGAAATGGTCTAATCTTGGGAGAGGATGATAAAGGAGAGGAGAAAAAGGATAGTTATTTGAAAGATTCAGACACATGAGAAGCATCCCCGGTGTACGAAGGCTCAATATCACGACAAGGAATACAATGGCAACACTTGGAATACTTGGAATGTGTTATGAGTAAAGCTGATGGAAAAAAAAAATACGCTTGCGAGAATGAGATGAAAATACAAGCGAAAAAAAAATATCAGAAAGACACACACACACACACACACACACACACACACACACACACACACACACACTTTCACACCAAAACCTGATATATTGCCAATAGATCCCATGTCGCAATCTGCCTCCTCTCTCTCTCTCTCTCTCTCTCTCTCTCTCTCTCTCTTACCAAAAACGCCTGTGATATGTTTCTGCACCACCATCGAGTTCCTCTTCCTCCTCTTCCTCCTCACCTCCTCCTCCTCCTCCTCCTCCTCCTCCTCCTCCTCCTCCTCCTCCTCCTCCTCCACACTACTTCTCTTCCACTAGTCTTCCTTCTCCTTTCCTTCCTATTCCTCCTCCTACATTTTCTCCTCTACCTAATCCTTCATCTTCCCTTCTTCTTCTTTTTCCTCTTTCTCTTCCTCTTCCTCTTCCTCCTCTTCCTATTCCATTATTTTCCTGTCAAGTTTAGCACATCCTAAACTAGCACGCTTCCTTCCCATCCTCTCTCGTTTCCCTTATTCCTTCCTTCCTTCCTTCTGCCCATCCTTCCTTCCTTCCTTCCTTCTTTACCCATTTTCTTTTCCTCCATTCCATTACACGCCTTATCCCTTCTCCACTTCCCTGCGCACATTCTCTCTCTCTCTCTCTCTCTCTCTCTCTCTCTCTCTCTCTCTCTCTCTCTCTCTCTCTCTCGATAAAACATACGGATGCCAAATATTTCCTTGTCCTCTTGTGTTTCCTCTTTTTCCTCCTCGCGCCTCGTCTCCTCTTTGCTTCTCATAACTCAGCCACCTCGTATCGTATCGTCTGTCCTTCGCCTCCCTTTTCTGCTCCTTCGTTGTCCTTCATTCCTACATTTACTCCTCCTCCTCCTCCTCCTCCTCCTTTTTCTCAATTTCCATGTGTTTCTCATCGTCTTCTTGTTTATTTTCGTGTTTATTCTCTCTCTCTCTCTCTCTCTCTCTCTCTCTCTCTCTCTCTCTCTCTCTCTCTCTCTCTCTCTCTCTCTCTCTCTCTCTCTCCACACAAAACATATGTAAATATAGAGACAGGAGTTAAAATTAGAATTCGAAGTAAGGAGAGAGAGAGAGAGAGAGAGAGAGAGAGAGAGAGAGAGAGAGAGAGAGAGTCCAGCACAAGAGGTGATGGAGGGAGGGAGGAAAGACGGAAAGTAAACACATGGTCACTTCAGTCTTTCCTCCTTTCTCTCACCATCACCACCACCACCACCACCACTCACATAACCAGTTACCCTCATTACAATCCGACAGAACTCTTAAGTGTCTCTTACATTGTCATTGCCACCATTAACTTCACCACCACAGCTACCATCACCACCACCACCATCATCACTTACTCCTGCCATTACTTCCATCTACAACCACAGCAATGCACCACAATATTACTACCACCATCGTCACCATCTATTCTATTCTTAGCATCACCTGAACCACAACCACTGTGAAAACAATTTAGGAATACACCACCACAACTGTCACCACCACCACCACCACCACTGTCACCACCACTACTGTCACCACCACCACCACAGCCACCACCACTGTCACCACCACTGTCACCACCACTACCACCACCATCACCACCACCACTGTCACCACCACCACCACCACAACGATACATCACCCCAAGAATCATTCATTTCCAGAAGCTGGTCTGATCCCTAATCCTGAATGACAATCTCACGCAGGACTGGCCAATCCTGGACTCACATTAATCTTTGCTACCCCTCGTGCCTGTGTGTGTGTGTGTGTGTGTGTGTGTGTGTGTGTGTGTGTGTGT
>NC_059300.1:20590755-20610755 GCF_017591435.1 Portunus trituberculatus
TATTGTGTTGTTAACTTCTTCATCTTTCTATGTATGAGTTTCTTCCTCTTCAATCGTCATTTATTTGCCTCTTTTTAGCTAGTTGTCTTGTGAAATCAATCCAGTTTCATCTGTATTGTTTTCATTTCTCTCATTTCATTTCTCATTTTTTTGCATCTCTTTTCTGTTTTGTTTATCCTTCTTTTCTATTTCTAATTTCAATCCTACTCACGCCTCGTTATCTGTTTTCTGATTCAAATGTTCACTTCATTCCACCTGCCACCTTTTTTTCACCTTTCTCTTTTTCTATCTCTATTTTTTACCTCCTCTTTTTATCTCCTATTCTTTTTTCTTCATTCCTTTCTCTTCTCTTCGTCTTCTGTTTTTCAGCGGAGTTGTTCACCTATTTTTTTCTCATTTTCATCTTTTATTTTTTGCTATCTACTTCTGACAGTCTTTTTTCCTCTCCTTTCCTTGTCGTTGTCTCTTTAGTAAGCAATGAAGCTCATCTGCCTTTCCTTATCATCCAATTTCCTCATTGTTCTATCTTTTTCTTCATTTCCGCCCCTCTTCTACCCTGCCCACATCCTACCCGTTTTCTGTTCCAGCATCTTAAGTTACTCGGTTCCTCCACTTTCTAATTATAATTTCCTCTTTCATTCTACCCATTACTTTTATTTCCGCCAATCTTGTTTCCCTCCCTTCGCCTCTCTTCCCTGCCCTCCCCTCACTTCCCATCCCTTCATTGCTCTTTCCTCACTAAAAGTTCGTCACGTCTGTTACGGTCCCGCGTTTCACTATCTTCCCTCCCCCATCATAAACATTCCGCTACATGTTTCCCTCAGCTTCAGTCTTATCAAAATGCCACGGCGCTCCTTTATTTTAGAGGTTTATTGTGTGTGGTATTATCTTCATTGCTGACTGTCCAGGTTATTGTTCATTGTGTGGCTTGTCTTTATTGGTCATTGCATACTTGTTGGAAGCATTGTCTCGGTTCTTGGTGTATATTATAGTGATTATTGTTCATGACAGCTTATACAAGACTTGAATATCTTAGCCCCTTTAGTACTGGAACGCATTTCTACCTTGAGTTCTTGGTGTATATTATAGTGATTATTATTTATGACAGCTTAGACAAGAACTGAATATCTTAAGTAAAAATTATCAGTTTCAACGTATACAAAACAATAGCGAAGTTTTCAGTTATTGGTCAATTCTCCACTAGTCTCTCTCTCTCTCTCTCTCTCTCTCTCTCTCTCTCTCTCTCTCTCTCTCTCTCTCTCTCTCTCTCTCTTACTTACCACTTTTTGATATTTCAGCGCTTCGGTCTTCAATTTACTTTCTTTTTATTCACTGACAATTATGAACTCTTTTTTTTCTTTTATTTTCTTTCCGTCCTGCGCTCTTCTCCATCCTTTAAGCTACACTGATTGGCTCTCTGTTTCATATCGTCTTCATTATCTTCTAGTTTCTTTAATAATCATATGTATGTACGTGTTTCATTCAATCTTTTTTTAGTTTACTATTACTTTTGTTCTGCACTTTTATCTCATCCACTCATTCATATTTTGTATTCTGTCAATCTCTCTCTCTCTCTCTCTCTCTCTCTCTCTCTCTCTCTCTCTCTCTCTCTCTCTCTCTCTCTCTCTCTCTCTCTCTCTCTCTCTCTCTCTCTCTCTATCCCTTCCTTTTATTTCAGTTCTAGTATTTTTATTTCATGTTTTGTTTCTTTCATGGTATCGTTCTTTATCTTTTTTCTTTATCTCTTGCTCAAAAGTTCATTACACTTATCATTACTCTAAGTATACTTGTTTTCTGTTCTCTCTCTCTCTCTCTCTCTCTCTCTCTCTCTCTCTCTCTCTCTCTCTCTCTCTCTCTCTCTCTCTCTCTCAAGATTAAGAGAAACTTATGTTTACTTTTTACATCGTTTCTTTTATCGTCTTGATTTACGATGTTGTATACCAATATTTACTCTCTCTCTCTCTCTCTCTCTCTCTCTCTCTCTCTTTATTTATACCATGTGGGCTTTTCACGGAATTTCTGGGCTAAAGGGATACTTTTGGGTACCTCCTATCTCAAAGCCCACCCGCTAGAAACCGTTGCCCCAGTGAGAAGCCCAACCTACACTCGGACCGTGGACAGGATTCGAACCCGTGCGCTTGAGACCCTCGGATCCCAAAGCACATGGCATGGTTCCACGGTACCACTCTCTCTCTCTCTCTCTCTCTCTCTCTCTCTCTCTCTCTCTCTCTCTCTCTCTCTCTCTCTCTCAGTACATGTTCAATACAGGTACATCGTCCCAGTGACCTCATTCCTGATCCTTCGTGGCAGTGTTACTTCCCTCCGTGCCTTCCCCACCCCTTTCCTTCCTCTATGCTCGCCACACTCCTTTTCCTGCATCTCGGCCGCTGTTCCGATGCTGTGCTGATCTTCCCCGCATTCCTCCCGTCACCATTGTTTCTTTTGCACTGTTACTCCGGTACATTGTTTACCTGGTTCTTTTTTCTCTCCACCCTCTTGTAATATCCGTATAGGAATATAATATTTCTCTCTCTCTCTCTCTCTCTCTCTCTCTCTCTCTCTCTCTCTCTCTGTGTGTGTGTGTGTGTTTGGTTTTTAATATTTCTAATTCTGCGTGTGTATTTTTCTTTTATTTATTTCATCATATAGTTGTTGTTATTTTCTCTTCGTATTGTATTTTAGCAGCTTTTTTCTTTATTTCTTTTATTTAGTTTTCATAAATTTACTTTTTCTTGTTACTAAGGTTCCAGTTCCAGTTAAGTTTATTGATTTGTTGCATATTTCTAAACTTTCCTTGTGTTTTCTTTTCAATTACTTTAACATTTTCCAAGGATGGTTTCAGGATTCTGGTAATACGTAGTTTAACCAGGATTCTGCATTACCAATCGGAAAAAAAAAGTCACAGATGATGAGCCAGCTGGTCTTTGAAAGCTGCCCCGATCAGAGAACAAAGGGTTTCAGAATAATATATGAGACCTGTTTCATCTCCATTAGTTTTTTTTATTTGCTTTTTTTCCCAGGTGTGTATTTTTGCAGGGTGGTTTTATGTGGTATTGTTTTTTTTTTATTGTTTTGTTGTCATTCGGTTCAGTTTTTTTTCATATATTTCCCGTAATGTTGCACTTAAGAGGCTATTTATTCTAGATGACTCGCTTTTTTGATGGAGTACTATTTTCAAAACGTTCTTCTATGCGAAAACTATAATATCCATGGCATAATTTTCACAGTGTCTTCGTATTTTTCCTGTATAGCTTCTATTATTACCGAAATATATGTATTTTTTTCTTACACTGGTTTATTGCTTCCATTCTCACCCCACTGTTCCTCACATGTTCCTCATACTCTCCTCATCATACCATTATCGCATTTTCACAGTATAGACATTATTTTACATCAGCATCAAGGCAACTTTCTGGTACTCATTATGTTATCCCCATAATTTCAAACTTTTAACGTCATCTTCACGCCAGTATCCTTTAACATTCCTCTCATGGCACTATCTCCACTCTATTCTATCCTATTTTGAATTATTTCCGTGGCACATTTCTTCCCACTACAGCTCTCGTTTAAACATGTCCTTCTATTAAACTGTACTATACTGTCTCACTACTCTTATTTCCACAGCAATTTCTCCAACGTAGCATAACAATTCTGAACACACCACACGATACCGAAGCCACACTATAACAACAATCACAAGTGACGGACACCTAACACCTTCCCGAGCCTCCACCGCCACCGCCACCGCCATTCCACCACCAGCACCTTCCTTATCACGATGCCTCCGCCAGTCTCCCTCCACCCGGTATTTGTTTGTCTTGTCCGCGCTGTGATGGCTGCAGTGCTTTCCCTGTCGCATTCCGTAGCCATGGCGAGCTGCAGGGAACCCACACATAGTCGCTGTATATCTGATCCGTTGTTATTATCATGGCAAAGTAAATCCTCCTGTATGGTGCTGCGTTTTCCTTGCTATTATTCTCGTCCGCCTCGTTCTCGTCCTTGTCCTGTTACTCCTCCTCCTCCCCCTTCTCCTCCTCCTCCTCCTTCTCTCCTCCTCCTCCTCCTCCTCCTCCTCCTCCTCCTCCTGGGTCTGTTTCTGCTGCTTCCTATCTTCCTGCCACCGTGTTTCTGTCTCTATCATACATATGCTGCTGTCCTGGGCACCTAACGCGACGCGGGGATCACCACAGCTGGTTCTCTGGTTTTCTCTCTCTCTCTCTCTCTCTCTCTCTCTCTCTCTCTCTCTCTCTCATGCAATTTGCGTTTCCCAGCAATCAGTTGTCTTTCCTCCCTTTTCCCTCTTATTCTATTGAGTTGTATGAGAGAGAGAGAGAGAGAGAGAGAGAGAAATAAACACAAACGCACGCACACGCACACGCACTCTACCTTTTCTGTTATACCACCCCTACCGCCACCATAATCCACCACCACCACCACAACCACCAACACTTTAGATCCCAACTCCTCCCTTTAACCTACCACCACCACCACCATCACGCCCCAGCAGTCCCAGTGAACATTAGCAGGTCGAAAGGTCGGTGTGAGAATTGTACTGGGCGAGACAGATGCGAGGTTTCCAGTTAACCTTTCTTCTCCTTTTTTTTTTTTTTTACCAGAAACTAAATTCCACATTCTGAAACATCTTTGCGACGCACCTACTACATTCTAAAGACTCCATTCAAAGCTACAATATTTTTCAAGTGTGTTTTTAATGTTCAAGCGACGGATTATCAAGGTGTTTATATCACTCTGGTGAACTCTGGAACTCCCTATCTACTTCTGTATTTCCATCTTCTTCTAACCTTAACTTCTTTAAGAGGGAGGGTTTAAGACATTTGTCCCTTTCCTTTGGCTAACTCTCTCGGACCTGCAAGGGAACTGGAACTAACTGGGACTTCTGTTTTTTTTACTTTGGTCAGTTTTCTCCTCTTACATAAAAAGAGCAGAGTGATTCAGAACACATGAATGATACAGCTGAAGAGAGAGTGAGGAATAAGGGTACACCACATCCTTCTGACGGTCCATAGCTTCGTAAATTAAGGCTAAGCGGGTGAAGAGGGATGGAATAGAGAACGTTCCTTCATCTCTATACTGAGTGAATTTCGCTGGCTTATTCTCCTCCTTTGCATCTAAAACAGGGAGGCTAAAATTGCATGGCCGCTCGCTCCCTTGCCTATATTTACCGCCGCCGTCTCCTCTCCTCGCCTCGCCGCCCTTAACCGCCTCTCTCCTATCCCTAAGCCTTGTGGAAGCTGCAGGAGGGACGGCCATTTAGGATATAATGCTTAATGGATTATGTTAACAGCTACTCGTCTTTTTCTTGCATTTTTTTCCTGTTTTTTTTTTTTTTGTGCTGTGTATGTTGCGAATTAATGCACGAGGAAAGATTTATGGAAGATGTGTGTGTGTGTGTGTGTGTGTGTGTGTGTGTGTGTGTGTGTGTGTGTGTGTGTGTGTGTGTGTGTGTGTGTAACGAGCTGATCTTTTTTTTTTTTTTTTTGTTTATTTGTTGTCTTGGCCAGCAAGAAACCCTCCACGCATCACATTCTCTTTGTTATTTCATTTCAGTTTCTAATGTTAGCACTGTTCCCGGAATTATGAACGAAGGTGTGTGTGTGTGTGTGTGTGTGTGTGTGTGTGTGTGTGTGTGTGTGTGAAAGTGTGAGCGTGTTTTTGTTGTTGTTGTTGTTATTGTTGTTATTGTTGTTGTTGCTATATTGGTGGCCTTGCTTGTGTTCGCGTCCTGCGTTTGTCATGTGTTTGAAAAATGGCAAGAGTTTAATTATTTTCGTGGCTCCAAATTTGTCTTCTTATTTCTTAGATGCACTGCCTTCCTCTTTTCCTCCTTTCTTCCTATATTTTTCTTCACTTTCTCTGCTTATCTTCTCTCTCTCTCTCTCTCTCTCTCTCTCTCTCTCTCTCTCTCTCTCTCTCTCTCTCTCTCTCTCTCTCTCTCTCTATATATATATATATATATATATATATATATATATATATATATATATATATATATATATATATATATATATATCTATCTCTCTCTCTCTCTCTCTCATCCAATTTCGTGGGCCAGTGTGAGCATGCTGGATTTTTTTCTATTTTCTCTCTCTCTCTCTCTCTCTCTCTCTCTCTCTCTCTCTCTCTCTCTCTCTCTCTCTCTCTCTCTCTCTCCCTCTCTCTCAGTAGCACCCAATCTCACAGGCCTGTTTTTTTCGCTTCCTATCTTTTCTTTTACACTTTTTGTTTGTTGTTTTTTCTCCCTCGCTCACGCCGTCCTCTCCTCTCCCTGCCCTGTTTCCTCTTCCTTTATTTTTTCCCTTCCTCCTTTTTCCTTTCCTCTCTCTCTCTCTTTCTCTTTTTATCTTTCTCTCTTTTGTCACTCACTCATATTCCAATTTCGCAGTCCTGTCTCCACTTGTTCTCCAGTAATTTCTCTCTCTCTCTCTCTCTCTCTCTCTCTCTCTCTCTCTCTCTCTCTCTCTCTCTCTCTCTCTCTCTCCCTCTCTCTCTCTCGCTGGCACCCAATTTCCAGGACCTTTTTTCCGCCTCGACGTACATTTTGTGCTTCTTATTTTTCGGTGGAGTTTGTTCATCCCTGCTCCTTCCTTATTTGTCGCTAAAATGACACGTCTAGATTTAATACTTCAATTATTTCTCGGGTAAATGTACTTTCTTGTGTGTGTGTGTGTGTGTGTGTGTGTGTGTGTGTGTGTGTGTGTGTGTGTGTGTGTGTGTGTGTGTGTGTTCTTTTATCTATTCATTGTTTTCCTTGTTATCTTGTGGTTCATATCTTTTGGCATGTCTCTCACCCACACACTCTCCCACTCTCACCTTTTTACTCTCTCTCTCTCTCTCTCTCTCTCTCTCTCTCTCTCTCTCTCTCTCTCTCTCTCTCTCTCTCCCTCTCATTTTTCCTCCGTAATTCCTCTACATCCTCTTCCTTATTAACAAACTCATCTCTGGCCTCATGTCAAGCCCATCTGCGCCATGGCATCTGTAGACCATTCTTTCTCAATTTCCCTTATTTGTTTCCTATTCCTCGTTTTTTTTCTCTCTTTTCGTTTTTTCCTTCTCCGCTCCTCGCTCTTCCATTAGGCCTAATCTACCTACCTCCTGGGTCAATTTCGTATCATTTTTTCCTTAGCTTAATGTTTTTTTTTTTTTTATCTTTTTTTCTATCTGCCATTTGCTGTATTCATGTATTGGATTCTTTTAGTTAACATTCTTTCTAGGTTTTGCTGTTTTTCTAGTTCTTTTTAGTTTTTTAGTTTTTTTTTTTTTCCTTTGTTGTTAATTAATTTCGTGATCTATCTAGTTTTATTCCCTTCTTGTTTGCTTGTTATTGTTTCTGCTACTACAAATGTTACTGTTTGCTTAATCTCTTCAACTCTTTCTCCATGTATATTTTCTTCCCAATGTAAGGTTTATATCACATGTATTCATCGTTACTAACTTTCATTTCATCCCTTCAACAAACATTACTTTTATTTTCCTACTTTTTGCATTAACAACTATTCATCTCTTCCTATCGGCCTTATTTCTTTCCAGGCTTAGCTTTTGTATTCACTGAGTCACTATGTACTTCCTTTATTTCTTTTCTTTATAGTTATCTTCTTTATTACATTTCTCTAGTTTTCGCCTTTTATTTTTATCCTTAATGTGTACGGTATTCTTATTTTCTCCTATTCTTATTGATATTTTCTCGTCTGATATTTCTTTCTTTTCTTTTACTTTTAGGTAATATTTTGACGGTCCTCGATTTCTGCCTGTATTATTGGTGTCCACTCTTTCTTATCACACTTCTCCTATTTTTTCTCCTCCTTTTCCTATTAGTACTCTTACCTTGATTGTATTCGCTGCCAAAATGCGTCACTAGTATTCTGAATTGTATCATATGTTTGTTTCTTTCTTATTCCTTCCTTTTTCAACTTGTCTCGTGTTTTTTTATGGCACTGTTCACATTTTTTCCCTTGTTTCTATTAGTATTTTCTTTTTTCTCCGTGCATCAGTTACCAAGACCTGTCCCTTATTGTCTTGACTCTGAATCTCTTTTCTCTCTAATCCTTTTTCTTTCTACTTGTATTTTCCTTGATCACATCACTTTTATTTCACCTTCGGGCATACAAACACGTTCTTCTTTCTTATGTTCATTACCAAAACCTCAATATCTTTTCTCTCCCATCCATTTTCCTTTCTACCTTTCTTTTTCTTTGATCACATTGGCCCTATTTCTCCTTCGGGTCTCACTACCACTCTCTCCTTTCTTGTATCTGTTATCGAGACTTGTATCCTTAACAATAAATTCTTCACCATTCCATTCTTGTTTTACTTGTGTTATCTCTCTTTTTTTATGATATTGTTCCTATTTCGCCTACGGGTTTCACTATTATTCTCCTTCCTTGCCATGTTTGTCGTATTGTTCTGTTCCTATTTCTTTCTCATGTGTTGCTAATATTCTCTCTTTGCATTCCTTAGCTGTAACCTTAACTCCTTCATTCCTCATCCCTTTTCTCTTTCTACTTATCTCCTCTTTTCATCACACAACTTCACTTCTTCTTATGAATCTTACTATTATTCTCTCCTTCCCTGTATTCGTTACCAAGATCTGGAACGCGTAACCTTTCCTTCCTCATACGTTTGTCTTACCCGTTTGTTTTTCCTTACTTTTTCCATTACATTCCTCCATTTCGACCAGCACTCCCTCTTGTCCTGTACTCATCGCCAGGCCCTGCACCTCACGACCATAGGTGAGCGTGGTAGTAATTCTCAATCGGTGCTATTTATCTGAGGTACCAATTCCTCGCTCCCTCCTGTTCGTCTTTTTCCTCGCGGGTCGCACCGGGACTGTGATTCTCGACCTGGCTATTCCCACGGCACATAATTTCTCAGGCGTTAATAAACCTGTCTTTCTGTTCTCCTGGGCCTTCTCTCTCTCTCTCTCTCTCTCTCTCTCTCTCTCTCTCTCTCTCTCTCTCTCTCTCTCTCTCTCTCTCTCTCTCAAATTCAGAGATAGTACCAATAATTTAATGTGAGAAATGTCCACTAATGAGAGAGAGAGAGAGAGAGAGAGAGAGAGAGAGAGAGAGAGAGAGAGAGAGAGAGAGAGAGAGAGAGAGAGAGAGAGAGAGAGAGAGTTGTAAATCGACGAGCAGAATGGCCAGCAACTATATACATTCTATTGAAACTGAAGAACCCCACATGCAGGGCGAGGATGCGCCGAGGAATTTTTGTAAACTCAATAACCATGAAAAGACACAGGAGTAAAACACACACACACACACACACACACACACACACCACTCACGGCTTCGACACCTCCTTCCCCCTAACGCCCCCGACCAACCCACGCCACACCTCCACCGTATCACCATTCTTGACGCAGACTTTCTCTCCACAGTGCTCTAAAGCCTCTCATCAGTACAGCTTCAGGGTCACGCATGTTATTAGGGTTGTCTATATCGGAACAAGAGGGAACCTGCCAGTAGGCCTAAGCGTGGCAGTCAGTCTCTTGCAGAACCTATCACAAACGTTTATTCACTTATCATCCCTATCCATAAATTTATCCAATCTTTGAGAGCTCTGTGTTTACTCGGTACTAACATCAAAGTTAATTTAAGTATCCCCTTTAGCCCATAAATTCCCGTGAAAAGCCCACATGGTATAAAAAAAGATTATTTCAGTCATGTATCACTTTATTTGTGAGTTAATTTCATCCCATTGGTGTAAGAAATGTGTAATAAAATGCACTTTTGACTCTATAACTGCTCTCCAAGTCACTGTTGTATCAGAAAAATAATTGAAAATAAATGATAAATCAAATAGATGTTTAAGTAATTTAAGAAATTATAGTGGCAGTTTTATATATTGGTTTATCATTTCATTATCACAATTGTGCTTTACCTTAATTAAAAGATTATAAAATCCATCCTTCGTGCCTCGTACTTTGCTTGTCACATCTTGTTTCCCATGTTACGAATGTCTACTATGGAAAAGTGACCTCGCTCCACTCAGCCAGCTTCTGCCTTCCGCCGGAAATCAATAAAAGCTCAAGTTTCTTCCCACTAAGTCACCGCCTCACAGACAGTCCTCCCAGCGCCACTGATACGTCACGCTGGTCTGTACTACTTCAGTTAACGTTCATACCACTCTTAAATTGATTAACCTCACGCAATGCATTTTGAACAGAAGCAAAACAGGTCTACGTGAGCAAGTCTACCAGGGTAATTTTTGTAGGGTGACTGTTCCTTATACAAGTACTCTGTTAATCACCGTCATGTTTTATTTGATTATCAACAATGTACGGCGAGCGTCGTGGTGAAGAGTGGCGATACAGATCATAGACATCAAGATGTGTCATCCACTTTGAGGAAATTTAGATTCCTTAAAAGATTAGATATAACATAATCATAATCGCGGGAGTGTTGGCCAAACGTTTATTCAGGTAGGCAGTGCCAGGCCAGTCTTACACGATAACTTCATGAACTGGGAGGAGGCAGATTGAATTCATAAAAAAAACCAAGTCAGTGGTCAACGATCAGATTCATCCAATACCCGCCGCAACATAAACTACCAAATAAAAAGGCCAACTGAGATGCTAACTCCGATACAGAGTCAAAACAGTTAGCTTTCATTCTATTGTCCTTGCCAATAGGACAAGACAGCCTTCTGTAACTTTAATCTTGACTATACTGTAGTTACTGGCAAATCCTTCAACGAATCACGTTACACCTCCAGCAGGGGCAGAGTGTCAGCCTCACACAAGGCACTTGGAGATTGTAACATCTGCAATAAACTTCAAAGGACCCCAGTGTTGCGCCGTCTTCCTTGTGTGTACGGGAGAGTCCCCTCCACTAAAGGAGAACTCAAAATGAAGAAAAATGGAAGAAGATTGACATGTTATATTGCAAAAGAAAGAGGAGATGGAGGTGTAGTGGAGCAAAGGAACAAAGGAATGACGAGAAAGAGAGAGAGAGAGAGAGAGAGAGAGAGAGAGAGAGAGAGAGAGAGAGAGAGAGAGAGAGAGAGAGAGAGAGAGAGAGAGAGAGAGAGAGAGAGAGAGAGAGAGAGAGAATAAATGAATGAAAGAGATATAAACGTTCAGTCCAGAATTGAGAGGAAAAGGCAGTTACAAAAAAAAAAAGAATACAAAAGCGTGGATGAAGTGCAAGGCAAACCCAAAAACAGACGATACGATAAAAGAAACAAAGATAAATCAATGGACGCTAGCAAAAAAATAGTGATAAAAAGTGAATGAAAAGTGATAGAAAAAAATAACAAATTGGGAGGAAAAACAGTTATATATTTATTGATAAAGGACGAGCTGCTGTTGCTGTTATGGGGGAAAAAGATATGGATGGATATGGCAACGCTTTAAAGGACGGTCACGATATAAATACAGTGAGAAAATATACAGGCAATATCAATTAGTCTACCTTTGTCTGTTCTTGTCTAACTGTATGCACGTGTGTTTGCCCGTGCAGGCAGGTCTTGCTTGTGTACAGAATGATTTGTTTATATATCTATCTACACATCTATCTGTCTAGCTCAGGGGTTCTCAACCTTTTTATCGTTAAGAACCCCCTGAGTTATAAGACCATCTACCAGTACCCCCAGTAATTGTCACATGGAACATGGAACTCAATATGCAATGGCACTGCAAAGGATTTTATTAGATCAGCCATCTAAGTACCCCTGGAAATCTTCTTATGAACCCCCTGTGGTTTCGCGCTGTCAGGATGGCCACTGTCCATGAGCTAACATCATTAGGTCTCTATGACGCTGAAGACGTCTATGCAGAACGGTTTGGCTGGCAATAGACAATCTCATTATCAGACTTTGATTTCTAAGTTATGAAAATAATCTCATTTACGGGGCTTCATAGGTTCATGGTGTCTTGTAGTCTACTTACTAACCTAGAAGGAAAGAAAATATCAAACTAACTTCGAGCTATCAATTGAGGAAGAAGTAAATTTTGTCCCAGGAATAGAGCAAGATGGTATATAAAAACACAATGCATAGTTATAACCTAACTCTACTATTATAGCGTTTTTGTCGTAGATACATGTTTAGAAATACTTTACCTATCTTGATATCTCCTTACGTGACAAAAGAATATCCAAAAATATACGATATGCAGTTGACCATCTTTTCTGTGAAATATTACGATATCTGTTGAATCTGGCAACTTCAACGGGAGTTTGGGTCCTCTCCTAGTGTTTCCTTATGATTGAAACATTGATATTTACACGTCATTGTGATCAGGGAAATAAAGAAAACTAAGTTTGCTTTTTTCTAAGAGCATGAAATAGAAAAATTTATGTTTACAAGTGGCAGTTTATGTATAAGACACGCAAACCTGTGTGCACTCATCCACTCTATCCAGAAGCTTAACTAATTTTCAAAAGTTCCCCAATAGCTACACAACTACCATTGGTCTACTGTTTCTATCCAGTTACCTACAAACACGTACACATTCAAGGCAGCAACATGCAAAGTACACTAAATACTCCGGAGCAAAGCTGCCTCACCTTGTTTCATTAATCAGCTAACTCTTGCACACTTTCACACCAAAGCTATTTTTCATTTACCATCGACGATTTTATATTCGAATCAAAATTAAAACGACGATTGAGAACTTTCGGCCTAAAGATGTTTGAGGGCCGTGACGGCCTTGGGCGCCGCACGGGGGAAGGAGGTGGCCGTCGGGTCCGGCCTGGGGCCCAAGGCAGGAACTGGCTGCAGGTCCTGCTTTTCCTTGGTGGCCTCAAGCTTCACTACTAGTCGTCCACTTGCAGCGCATCACACTAGGCAAGGGTCGCCATAAGCAAGAGATCAATGTCTACCACTCACCGGATGGTACCGTGAGGGGCCCTAAAGGGTGATAAGGGCTCCTTGCATAGAATATGATGGTGAGTGGTGTGTACGGGACCTCTGCTTATAATGACACCGGGCTGAACAACTCGCCATGAACGAGGGCACGCTGTGCGCCATGAGCCAGGCACTGACAGTACCAGTGGTCCTTTACGTTAGGTTAGGTTAGGTTAGATTAGGTTAGGTTAGGTTAGGTTAGGTTAGGTTAGGTAAAAAGGACTCACTTCATGACAGCGTTTGGGGAGTGGTGTGTGGCGGGTCATTGCTCATGGCGACCTGTGTGAGGCATTGCAAGGTTGCATCGTCACTGCTCTCATAACCACGGGACTGGGGTTGACCCTTTCTGGGTAAAAAGTTTCGTCCCAGTACCTGTGTAGGTAATAATACTTTGGATCGTTTCGCCATCGCCATCGCCGCACCGTTAGCCTCGATAAACGGATCGTTATCCTCAACAAACACATCTGTACCGTGGACACTGGAATCGCAACCTGTCGTGGAATCCCATTGTTAGCGTGGACTCATTTTCCTTCGCGGCTTCAAGCTCACTGATTGTTGTCAACTTGCAGCGCCTCATACTAGGCAAGGCGTCGCCTTAAGCAGGGTGCCGTGTCTACCGTCCATCAGATGATGCCGTGAGGGGCCTTTAAGGGTGATAAGGGCTCCTTGCATAGAGTCTGGTGGTGAGTGGTGTGTACAGGACCTCTGCTTATAATGACATCGGGCTGAACAACTCGCCATGAACGAGGGCACGCTGTGCGCCATGAGCCAGGCACTGACCGTACCAGTGGTCCTTTACGGGGTGAAAAGGACTCACTGACAGTGTTTGGGGAGTGGAGTGTGGCGGGTTATGCTCATGGCTACCCGTGTGAGGCGCAGTAAGGTGGCAGCGTCACTCTCCTCGCACTCACGGGTCTGGGGTGAACTCTTACGGGGTGAAAGGGTTCGCCCCAGTACCTGTGTAGGCAAGTGAACTTCAATTGCGTCGCAGTGAGGTGGCAGCGCCACTCTCCTCGCACCTAAGGGTGTGGGGTGGATCCTTACGGGGTGAAAGGGTTCATCCCAGTACCTGTGTAGGCAAGTGGACTTCAATTGCAGCGCAGGAAGGTGGCAGCGTCACTTTACTCGCACTCAAGGGTGTTGGGTGGATCCTTACGGGGTGAAAGGGTTCGTCCCAGTACCTGTGTAGGCAAGTGGACTTCAATATTGTGTCTTGAAATCGCATCGTGAGGACTGGAACCGCATCGACATCGTGGAAACCCGCATCGTTCCCGTGGAAACTGGAATTGCATCTTGATCGTGGAAACTCGCATTATTATCTTGGAAACTGGAAGGGCATCTTTATCATGGAAAGGCATCGTCATTTTGGAAACTTGCATCGCTATCGAGGAAACTGGAATGCCATTGTTATCTTGGAAACTCGGAGCGCTATCGAGGAATCTGGAATCAAATCTTATCGTACACACTGTTATCGTGGAAGCTCTCGTGATCGTCGTTCGTTTCGTTATCTCTGAATTACTTAATTAGTCTTGGTATTATTATTAGCTTCCGTAATAATAGAGATGTTGGTCATTTTTATCTTATCTATTTTACTGTATTTTTTTCAGGGTACAGTTTAGTGTTCTTCAACCTTTTCTAAATTCGTGCACCTTTTCGAGAAGCAAGGAGGACTATAAAAGAAATGCATCAATATTCGTAATTTTCCCTACTTTAAGACTGAAAATCGATAGATAACATTATTGAATATCTACCTGAAGCTACAGTTTTTTAGTCCTAAACAGTCGCTATATAGAGCGAAATGTACTACAGTATAACAAAATGCCACATCTCAAACACATTAGGCCCGTGTTCCGTCGGAGTGTAATATATTACTATTGTGAATAAATCGCAATACTTTGATTAATATCAATAGGAGAGGACCCAAACTGTCACAATTTCAGTGTTCGCAGGAGAGAGTCAGTATCGTCTCGCGGTACAGAGTAATCGTCTCTAAACACTGTATTACGATGTATCTATTGATTTGCCAGGGTTTTACTCCTACCAGTATTTTTCTGTTCTTATTCTACCATGGTATTTCTTTATAGTTACTTGAGTTTATACGACTGACATCATAATATAGAGCAAAACATAATTGTCTGGTGTACCAAGATCTTTCATTTCTAGAGACTTGAAGACAGCACGGAACCTTAACACACATTTCACCTCGCTTCTGCACAGGTTAATTCTTCTTCTTCTCAACCTTTTAATGTGATGTACCCCTCGAAGTCTTTCAGTATTGATCACGTACCCCTTACCCACAATGCAGCGTCAGGAAGGGTAACAATAAATGCATGGTTTATTGACTTAGTTTATTAAGTTTAAATTGTGTTATATATGTGGAGCAGACACAATTTTTAATTAATATTAGTATGTTTCTATGAGGTAGTGTCGATAGGAACTGGTACCTCACAGGGAGACACTATATGTGACTAACATGCAATGCATTTACCAAAAGGAACTATATCAGACAATTTTCGATCATTATGGCAGTGAACTAGTGTTGCTTGCAGCTAGTTGCAACTTGTAACTAGTAACAGTGATAAATAAGTCACTGTGTGTGTGAATAACATATAAAATAAGAAATCGGAGCAAATATTATAGGTTTGCAAGGTTGTGTGGCAACTGTAATCCAAGAGAGCTTCCTCTCAAGTGATATAACTCCAAGAGTTTCCTTATTAACGTTGTTAACGTGTCCTGGTTCTAGTGAAGGACACATTGTATACTACAAACGAATTTGCTGCTATTTAAAACTGAAGCATTTTGAGAAACTCGCCACGTACCCCAAAAATTCCTCTCACGTACCCCTGGGGGTACGCGTACCCCAGGTTGAGAACCCCTGGTCTAGCTATTTATTCATCTTTCTGTGTGTCTGTTCACCTATATATCTTTATATTTTTCTATATCTTTATCTATCTATACATTTATCTATCTTTCTCTCAATTTATTCATCTTCCTGTTTGCCTATTTATCTATCTATCCTACCTATATATCTATCTATCTGTCGACCTATACCTGAGTGTCTGTCTATCACCTATCTGGTCTTTAAGGACATGCAAGAGGAGGACATGACAATTTTCAAGCAGGGATACAATGTGTGTACTCAGTCTTCGCAAGAGTAATGTAATGAATGTTTAATGTGTTGCTGACGTACGAGTAGGTTGACCAAGTTGAGAAGTAGCATGGCCGAGGGAGAGAGCGTCAGAGTACTACAAAAAAGTTTGGTGAACGGCTCTGATGTGTGAAAACGACATCAAAGGGTCGTTGTTCTTCAGGAGTATGAGAAAATAAAACGTTCTTGTTTCACATGTGACTCCAAATAAAATCCCAGTATCTCGTCCTAACCTTCCTCTGTAAATTAAGGATTCTTTGCCTGTTCCTGTGTAAAAGAAATCAAATTAATCCTCCTAATCTCATTTCTTGCCATAAAAGTCTTTTCCCCACATGGATTGAATAAATTTGTCGGACTCAAAGACAACTATCTCAAAACTCTTCTTTCGTGAGTATGACTTATGGCTGGTCATTTTGAATTCCTCTAAATATATCTCAATGTTAAATAAACTTCCCATCCTTTACGGCCGCCGCCACAGCTGCCGCATAGCCGAGCAAGGTCGGCACATGCCAGGAGTCTTGTCCAACAAGACTTTCTCTTCTCTTTTATTCAAACTTTGACACACTTACTAATCCAAAAGCTGACCTCGATCTCTAGAGTTTTGTGCCCTTTCACTAGTCTCTTTCCACCCACCCTACCTACACACACACACACACACACACACACACACACACACACACACACACTATCTCTCTCTCTCTCTCTCTCTCTCTCTCTCTCTCTCTCTCTCTCTCTCTCTCTCTCTAGCAATGGTGCAGCACCTCTGTCTCCTTCTTGCTATTACTTTTCCTTATGTCAACTAACAATGTGTCACTCCCTTGTATTCCGAGTCAAATTGTTTTGTTTCTAAGATTCATAATTTAAAACACTTCTAGCGCACATCCTCTGCATTCAAAAGGCTCTAGTTGAAGTCATGTGGGTTCTTAAGAGTATTTCTATGCTTCTGGTTAGAGATTAACAAGTCTTCTAGATTAATAACAAGACAAACACGGCTGATCATCCATGTGGCCTTTGAAAATAGTCGTGGTGAGAGAGAGAGAGAGAGAGAGAGAGAGAGAGAGAGAGAGAGAGAGAGAGAGAGAGAGAGGTTACAGTGCTGTGTATGGTACTTCAGTGTGGCGGTGAATGCTTGAAATGAGTGAGGTTATGTCTATGCCTTTCGTAGTGTGTGTGTGTGTGTGTGTGTGTGTGTGTGTGTGTGTGTGTGTGTGTGTGTGTGTGTGTGTGTGTGTGTGTGTGGGTAGGTGTGAGTGTGTGCGCTGCCTCCTCGTCCCCCCTCCCCCTCCAGGCACGAGGTCCGTTGAGAGGAGTACAGACAGGTCGGTAACTAAATTGGCTACAGATTCCCTAGAGCCGTCTGTACTTCTATATATATTCGGTTTTAGGAAGCAGTATTCACCGGCCAATTCTCTCCGACGTGCCAACTGACTGCAGCCTTTGACCAATATTTTGTTCTTGCTGAATAAAAGAAGAAGAAAAAAGTGAAAGAAGAAAAAAAAAAGAAACTATCAGAGCATTTTTTTTTTTTCCTTCTTTTCCTTTTCATGTACGTAACAGTGTAAGAGAATTTTGTATATCTGTCTGGCATATAACTCTGAAACTGGTGCCCCCGCATTCAAACACACACACACACACACACACACACACAGAGAGAGAGAGAGAGAGAGAGAGAGAGAGAAATCGTGTGTGTGTGTGTGTGTGTGTGTGTGTTAGAGAGAGACCGACCGACTGACTGACTGACTGACTAACTGACCGATTGACTGACCGACTGACCGACTGAGGAACCGACCGACTGAGGAACTAACCCACCGACCGACAAACCAACTGACCGACAGAAACAAACAGACCAACAGACAGGCAGACAGACACACAAACAGACAGGCATACAGAGAGATACACAAAATAGAAAACATATAAGGAAAAGAAACGCTGAAAATGAGGAAGGCAGAGGATAGAGAGCAGACAAAGGTAACACACTCTTTATGGTCTGTGTGGGACAATTAGCTTTCTG
This sequence comes from Portunus trituberculatus, assembly GCF_017591435.1. NCBI lineage: Eukaryota > Metazoa > Arthropoda > Malacostraca > Decapoda > Portunidae > Portunus > Portunus trituberculatus. The sequence continues at coordinate 20,608,782 of NC_059300.1, forward strand.
AACCCAATTACTGCATGTGGCGTAAATAAGCGGATGGCTGCTCCGGACAGGCTACGCACGCTCCAGTTAATTGGATTCCATTGCTCGAACTACAGGCGAGAGCTTACTTCCCCTCTCTCACCAAACTTGACTTCCAGGAGTGAAGGAATGTATGAGAAAAAATACTTATGATAATATTACATCCTTTGCTCGAACTACAGGCGAGAGTTTACTCCTCCTCTCTCACCAAACTTGACTTCCAGGAGTTAAGGAATGTATGAGGAAAAATGCTTATGATAATACTATATCCATCGGCAGTTATATAAGATGGAACAGAGGTGAGTTTGTTAGTACTGATAGGTATAAAGGTAATACATGAGAAACACGGATCAAAACACACAAAAAATTACTTATAAAACTAAACAGCAGTTACCAAGAACAAAACCCAGAGTTGTTTTACAATGTAATTAGTGACATTCTATTCTATCGTACAATATTGTCCTATCTCAATATTTCCTTTCGTTGGCGTCAAATAGAAACACGAAACTTACAATGTTAACACTAGGCATTGTCACACACAGTCCAGCATTCCTTATTTTTTTTTTATTTATTCATCTATTCATTTATCTATTTCTACTTTATTATATCTTCAACGTCTCCTGTCCTCTCCTGGCACCCCTGCTGCCTAATGGACAAGGGTTGCCGTGGCCACTGTCGCGTTTCACATACCGTGACGTTGGATCATTCGAAGAGGAATATATGCCAATGGAAGCTGGTGAATGGAAGGCAGACGGTCTGTCCAACACGTTTGCTGAGATAAGTGTACATTCCTTGAACGACAGAAAGTAAGACGCGTATTTTCAATGTGCCTTCAACTGGTGTAACTTGGACACGCCTCGAAAATAATAATTATTATTATTATTAAAGTTAATGGTTACTCTTTTCTTTATTACTATGGTGATATATGTATGTGTGCGAGTCATGTTAGGCATGGCAGGTCAGCACAGCAAAACCCAACCCGTGTCAAGATGTTCGGGGGGAGGAGAGGGCGCCGGGCAGTGTTGTGGGGACGGAATAAGAAAGTAGTGGTGCCGCGAGACAGAGAGAAGTTAAGGTGCGTGCAGAATGTTCTTGTTTTTCGTCCATGTTTTCCTGGATATACACCTATTTTGTTATTCTTTTTTAAATCAAAGGATTCCTGTCAATAAAAAAGAAAAATACGGGCAACCAGCGGCAGCAACCAATAAGGAATAAAAAAAAAATGGCAGACTACACACACATTCATCCGTGCAGTCAACGTTTGGTTTCCACTGCGCTGGTTGTTTTTTATTAAAGTTTAGTATATATTTCATCCCGGGTGTGTATGTTTGGAAGCGTATTTCAATACCTTTTCTTTGCCTGTCAGTGGAGTCACGTTTTATGGGTTATGGTGGTAGAAGGAAGCCGCTCGTCCACTGACTATCAATAAACTACTTCACTGCTCACCACTCCCCTGGTATTGATGGCCATGATTTTTAGATATATACGGGAAATACTAAATACTAACAAACGAAACTGAAAAATTTTAAGGTTTATAAAAGAAATCCAAACACTTCATACTGAGAGTAGTTTGAATCAGACACATGCACACACACACACACACACACACACACACACCCGGTAGCTCAGTGGTTAGAGCACTGGCTTCACAAGCCAGAGGACCGGGGTTCGATTCCCCGGCCGGGTGGAGATATTTGGGTGTGTCTCCTTTCACGTGTAGCCCCTGTTCACCTAGCAGTGAGTAGGTACGGGATGTAAATCGAGGAGTTGTGACCTTGTTGTCCCGGTGTGTGGTGTGTGCCTGGTCTCAGGCCTATCCAAAAATCGGAAATAATGAGCTCTGAGCTCATTCCGTAGGGTAACGTCTGGCTGTCTCGTCAGAGACTGCAGCAGATCAAACAGTGAAACACACACACACACACACACACACACACACACACACAGTTGAAGGTGGGT
>NC_059300.1:20615755-20630755 GCF_017591435.1 Portunus trituberculatus
TCTCAGAACTACCTTCCTGCTGTTTCTATCCTTCTCTTTGCAACTTTATCTCAAGTTTCCTCTCCGACCGTGCTATTGCTGCTGTAGTAGACGGCAATTGTTCTTTTCCTAAATCTATTAACAGGGTTCTGTGCTGTCACCCACTCTCTTCCTGTTATTTGACACTCAACTGTCCCCATCTTTCATGCTGCATATCCTCGATCTATCCTTTACTCATAATCTTAACTGGAAACTTCACATCTCATCTCTTGCTAAAACAGCTTCTATGAAGTTAGGCGTTTTGCGGCGTCTCCGCCAGCTTTCTTCATCCTGCCTCCTCCCCCTCCCACTGCTAAATCTGCAGAAGGGCCTTATCGGCCCATATATGGAGTACTCTTAGCATGTTTTTTTGGGGGGTTCCACTCACACAATATTACTAGATAGGGTAGAATCAAGAGTTTTTCGTCTTATCAACTCCTCTCCTCTGACTGACTGTCTTCAGCCTTTCTTACCGCCGGAATGTTGCATCTTTTGCTATCTTTCATAGCTATTTTCATGCTAACTACTCTTCTGCTCTTACTAACTGCATACCTCCTCTCTTCCTACGGCCTCGCTGCACAAGGCTTTCTCCTTCTTCTTACCACTACTCTGTCCACCTCTAATGCAATAGTTAGCCAGTACTCTCAATTATTCATACTTTTTTCTGGTAAACTCTGGAACTCCCTCCCTGCTCCTTCCAACTTCTTTTGACTTGACTTCATTTAAGAGGAGATTTCAAGACATATTTATCTTTTTTTTCTTCTTTTTTGTCCAAGTCTCTCGGACCTGCAAGCGGACAGGCAACTAAGTGGGCCTTTTTTTTCGTTTTATGTTGCCCTTTTCCAGTTTTCTCTCTTACACAAAAAATAAGTACAGTGTTAGCGCCAGGTCGACGCGGCTGTGTAGGAGGGCAGGTCGAGGCTCCCACATATAGACACAAACTCCTGTTGATGCGCGTGGCGCGTGACCTCCGCCCATCAAATTTTCCATATTTCTGAAAATACGGGCACCACAAATAAGTGTTTTCATTACACACTCGTCAAGTTCATTCATTCCACAAACAAACAGCAAACTGAAATTCGAAATGCTTTGTAAATATGCAGTCAGTCAAATGAAAATGGAATCGGAAATCAGGAAAATATATTTATGAATCAACATTGAAAGGCTGGAATGGTAATGACATGATACATATTTACTACATAATATCAGATTAACATTATAAACACTTCCTTTTTAATTTGCGTGTGTAGAGTGGGAGTAACGGCCAGTTGTGGGAGTGGAGAGTGGGTAGATACAAGAGGGAAGGAGAGGAACCATGAGGGCATGAAACAAACAAGTGTTACCAGATCACTGATGAACTGACAAGCGTGAGATGTGGCGGTGGAAGAGAGGAGAGGGGAAGCAGGAGGAAAAGAGTTGAACAGGAGGTGGGGAGACATATGGGATGAGAGAGAGAGAGAGAGAGAGAGAGAGAGAGAGAGAGAGAGAGAGAGAGGAGGAAGATGGGGGAGGAGACATAATGTGGACAGGAAGCGTAGAGGCAACATGGTAATGGTAAGAGTGGATTGGTGAAGGGGAGGACATGGTTGTGAGTGCAGGGAACGATGTACAGTAAAGGGGTGGCTTGAATGAAGACAGTGCCGCCGCCACAAACAGGTGGGCAAAAAGTGACGTAATCTCTCTTTCCCTTTAGGTGTGTTGGTCTTCATAAAACTGTGCCCATCAGATCACGGTGGGCGGGTTTCAATCAGTGTTTTGCGTGGCTGCAGGGGGAACTGTAGCGGCCAGCCAATATCCAGCCTTTGCCTTCACGTCCAACACAGATTACATGGCATACATCATTAATGAAAACACAACACCACTTGCTTTTGTTCACTGCCGGTTTGCCCTTGAAGGGTGGTGGCTGCCAGGCGCTCCTTTCCACACACGTCAACAATTAGATACGAACTTGTTGATATTCGTAATAGATATTCTGTCTGTCTGTTGATATATCAAATGATATATTCTAATATCTATCTACGTATCTATTCATATACATACCTGCCTGTAAGTCTATCTATCTATCTATCTATCTATCTATCTATCTATCTATCTATCCTCTCTACTGAGGGAAAGTGAAGTCAGAATATTTGCTTACATGGACAACAGCCAGAATGTTTCTCAAGCCACGTGTCTTTTAACATGGTGAGCAACAGAGGCATAATCACCAAAACAAAAAATGAGGCAGTAAGAACCACATTCAACCCCCGCTACCAACCACCTATGACTCTCCGTCTCCCTCCATGCACCTACAGTTATAGAAGTATTAACTACTGCCTGTACCCCTTGCCATACTGCATCCTCCCTCTTCCTATTCCACTGTTTCCTCTCCACACCACCCCTTCCCATTATTACCATAGTCCCGCACCATTCCCTTCCTCTCCCTCCCTATTGCTTCCCTGGTTCCCTCCTCTCCTCAGTCTCCCACCCAGAGTCATCCTACCGCAAATTGACTTTCTCAAAAACAGGTCTATGAATAAAATGCACAGATTTCCAGCAGCTGTTCGCTCTTTGCCTTCAACCATCTGCCTCATTGTCACTTAAATGTGGCTGCCAGTAGCGTTTACAATATGTATCATATTCAACGCACGCGCTGCCACTGCAAAGTCCTCTCTGCTGCCTCACAGGTGACTACAAATGAGTCTTTTCTTCCTTTCGTTTATCCAGTGTCCTATTGCGTTTTCCTTCTAGCTGACAGGTTCGTGGCTTCATTCTGATCACATCACCGCGGCCTTTCCCCTCCTGTGCTGCACTTCACACACCTGACTCTACAAGCTTACATTAATTTTCTCTCGCCGCAATCAGTACCATGCCGACCATTGCCACACGGATTCCCCGCGTGTGGCTAATCAGTGAGACAGCTCGGGAGTTGGGGCCGAGAGTAAATGGGGTCGCCGGATGCAGAACCCGCACGCGATTATCTTTGTGGCGGTGGCTTTCCAGGGCACTGTTCTAGCTCTGGCCAAGCCGATTCACAGAACTGTACACATCGTTTGCATGCTGTTTATTCCTTCGCACACAAGAGTCCTGCCACACCTAAGGAGATATTCATGGAAGCGCTGTTTACTCCCACCGGGTAATGGTTCCTCTACTTAGTGGTTTCTATGCTCCTATCCTCCAGAAGACACGAGTATTCCCCGAGCTATGGGAGACCGTGCAGCGCCACCATAATGCCGCCCTCCCAACGACTGACGTGCGAGTACGGTGGTCAACATTAAATGTGATAGTTTCTCTTTCTGTCACACTTCCTGTGTCTTGATGACGAAGACGAAACGATAAGTAACTGTGCAACGAATTGCCATTATGGGAAACAGGATGAAAAAAGAAAAAAAGAAAAAATCACCTTAGTGTGTCACTGAGTGCTTGGAAGGCGGGAAGAGCCTGTTTACGTAACATGCCCTCCTCACGCCCCGTCAGCCTCTACCTCCTCCCTACCCACCACACCCCCCGCTAGAGCATTGTACGCACCGCAATTTCAACTTTTATCCAAAACACGAGTAAAGTAAACAGATTTCCGGCATTTGTTTGTGCGCTGCCCTCGGTCAGGTAAATGCGTGAGTGTCATTTAGGCGGCGGGGCGAGCAGGTTGAAACACACGCCCGGCAAGCCTGATATGTAAGAAGGCTTGCCAACACGATCATTCACACGCATAGTGGTGGAACACTTTTCGGATCAGTGTCGAGACAAAGAGGCCAGAGCGTCATGCTACCTGCTGATGAGCGAACGTGTCTACATTGAACATCTCGGGGACGATCAGCATGGGAAATGTACCACTCCGTCACAAACAACGGTCATGCGCGGTTACATGGCTGGTCGTTCTGGCGCTAGGAAGATAAAATAATGTGGATTGTGTGGTGAAACTGTGGACCCGGATCAAAGCATCTGAAGGCCGCTGTCAAAGATTCAGCGAAATGCAGTGTCACACACTAGCATGGGTGGCCACACAACTCTTCACCTCCAGCATTTAACTGTCCGGGATGCGAAACCTGTGATTAGTTTTCCAACGCCTTTTCGACGTCATGCTCCTACACCTCGACATGGGACTGTCTGTATTTAAAGAGTTAATGACATTTCGTTAGATCAATGTTTTGCGACTACATCATTATTCTACCACTGTCCACTCCATTATGATTGCTATTATAATTGTTTTAGGTGGTGGAAGTAGAGGTAGAAGTGGAAGTAGTAGTAGTAGTAGTAGTAGTAGTAGTAGTAGTAGTAGTAGTAGTAGTAGTAGTAGTAGCAGCAGCAGCAGCAGCAGCAGCAGCAGCAGCAGCAGCAGCAGCAGCAGCAGCAGTGGTTGTGGAAGCAGTGGCAGGTAGTGGTGGTGGTGGTAGTGGTGGCAGCAGTGGTGTTGTTATGGCAGCAGCAGCAGCAGTGCAGCAGCAGTGGTGGTAGCAGTGGTGGTGGTGGTGGTGGTAGCAGCAGCAGCAGCAGCAGTGGTAGTGGTGGTGGCAGCAGCAGTTAGTTGTTGTAGTGTAGTAGTAGTAGTAGTAGTAGTAGTAGTAGTAGTAGTAGTAGTAGTAGTAGTAGTAGTAGTAGTAGTAGCGGTGGTGGTTTTTAGTGGTGGTGAAGGTAGAGGTGGTGGTAATAGTAGTTGTAGTAATAGTAGTAGTAGTAGTAGTAGTTGTTGTTGTTGTTGTTGTTGTTGTTGTTGTTGTTGTTGTATCGTGATAATCATTTAGGTCGCAATGAAGCAGAGTCTGAAGTGTCCCTTGGAGTGATCAATGACAAAGATAGTGTCAGCGTGACGGACTTAACTGTTGGCAAGTGGCCCCACCAGCAGTGTCGGGCACGTCGCAAACATGTTGGTGGCAATAGATCAAAAGGCTACGGACGAGAAATGTCCTCTAGCTGGACCACTTCCAAAGTGACGACTTAAGAAGTGTCCTTGTCACTCCTTCAACTTTCTGTGCATGAACTTCTGCGCCATTCACAGTCTCAAATCTAATTTCCTATCAGCGGAGCACCACATCTCCAAGGAGAAATAACATGATTCATAAGTTTCAAATTTGTTATGTTATATTGTTTTTACCTCTAGCCTTGCTATCTGGAAATTTCTAAGTAAGAACAATTCAAATTCTTCCACAGACAGTTAATGAAGCAACAAGACGCGATAAAACACTGCAGACTTTATTGAGTTGTCTCTAGCTATGGATATAATTAACTATGTTCAAGAAAGAAATTACTTTGTAATAAGTGAAACCCGAGATCCTAGCACCCAAAAAACCCCAGTTAAAGATCTTTTGTCGAGTAGAGCTACAGCATTGTGGCTTAAACACGTGAAGGCTGCCCACTCCTCGCAGCATGTGAGTGGAAAGGAAAGGGTTTACTTCATAATCAGTGATCTTCTTAATCACTTCGGCATCTTATCAAAGCTATATTAAGCAGGTTGTAGTGGAAGTTAGGTTTTAATTAAAGCCAAATTCGTAATTTTGACGATAGTCAAGAATCGCGCACCGGTAATAAGGAAAGCACTTACGGAAAATAGACTAATACTCTTTGTAACATGAAAACAAAACCAGTATTGATGAAAGAACAAAGGGAAGGAAATCATCTTATACACTCTTCTCTCTCTTACTTCCAGAAGAAGAGGAGGAAGAACAGGAGGAGGAGGAGACAACACCACTGCCTCTACTATGGTCCCTCCTTCCCAACACCACCACCACCACCAGTTGGACAAATTTGTATTAATCTGGTAATGGCGCAGAAGCAGACCAAATAATCTCCGTGTGTGTTGCAGTAATGGAGTGCGCGGTGCCTGCTGCTTGCCGGGAAGTGGCGGGCTTTTTACTGACTTTGTGTAGCAAGTCTTCCTTTGCGTTATTGAGTTATTCCTCCACCTGAGCTTCGTACAATAGAGAGAGAGAGAGAGAGAGAGAGAGAGACATACGCAATATCAGCGAACATCAACAAATGAAGAAACAAACAAATATAACAAAAAACTGGCATTTGCATCATACAATGAATTTCTCTCTCTCTCTCTCTCTCTCTCTCTCTCTCTCTCTCTCTCTCTCTCTCTCTCTCTCTATATATATATATATCTATCTATCTATCTATCTATCTATCTATCTCCGTGTGTGTGTGTGTGTGTGTGTGTGTGTGTGTGTGTGTGTGTGTGTGTGTGTGTGTGTGTGTGTGTGTGTGTGTGTGTGTGTGTGTGTGTGTGTGTGTCTGACCGATGTGCACAAAAATACTCAATCACCACAGTTATCTAGAATATTGGAGATATTTTAGGGAGACGGCGCAGTGTCGCAGAGGAGGAGGAGGAAAAAGAAGAAGAAAAAGAGGAGAGGAAGATAGGGAGGGACACCAAGCAGAAGGAATGGAGAGGAAAGGTTTTGCAAGGATTGACGACCGAGGGATATGTACACTGGTGAGGAGTGGAGATACGAGATAAACCTTGATGCAGGGAAGGAGAGAGAGAGAGAGAGAGAAAGAGAGACGGTGAAAGAGTGTAAAGTTGATGGAAGGAGAGTGAAGGAAGGAGAGTAAAGGTGACGGGATGGAGGGAATAGAACTGGCTAAGTGTTGGGATGATGGAAGGGAAAAAGAGAGACGTGTAGTGGGAGGAACGACGACTCGAGACAAGAAAAACTTGACCTTATGAAAGAGAAATGGAAAAGACAACTGAAGATGGACAGTTGGAAGGACTTGAAAGAACAGGAGCGAAAGAACGTATTGGAATGGAAGTGAAGCAAAGTGGTATTCGAAAGAAGTGAAAGAAAAAAAATGAGCAGCAAATGAAGAATGGGAAAGAGTAACTAAAGAGGAACAAAAAGTATAAATGAGCGAGGATGAAGAGAAAGGGAAACAGTGGAAGAAACGTAACGATACAGGGAAGGAAGAGGAAGAAAGGGAAGGAACTGAAGGAAGCTGAAAGGTAAGAAAGGGAAGAGAAGGATGAAGGAAAGCGAATGAAGGAACTAGAATAAAAGGGAAGAGAAGGAAAGGGATGGATGGAAGGATGACAGGGTGAAAACTGAAGTGAAACCATGAATGAAGGGACTGGAACAAAAGGGAGAGGGAAGGGAAGGGAAGGGAAGGGAAGAATAAAGGAACTACACTAGATGAACACTGAAAAGAAACCATGGATGAAGTGACTGGAATGAAGGGGAAGGAAAGGGAAGGATAAAGGATCTAGACAAGGTGAAGGCTAAAGGAGAGCCAAGGATGAAGGGACTAGAACGAGAGTGGAAGGATGGGAAGAGGAGGACGAAGCGACTAGAACAAGAGGGGAAGGATAGGAAGGGATGGATAAGGGCTGGAGCGAGAGGGAAGCGAAGGGGAGGGAAGGGATGGATGAAGGGCTGGAACGGGAGGGAAGGGATGGATGAAGGGCTGGAACGAGAGGGAAGCAAAGGGAGGGAAGGATGGATGCAGGGCTGGAGCGAGAGGGGGAGGGAAGGGATGGATGCAGGGAGTGGGGAGGGAGGCAAAGTGGTCAGAGGGTAAAGTGGAGCTTGTTTGACCCGAAAACAATCACAAGTTTTTCCTTGTTTTGTTTTAGGACAACAAACGCTGCAGGGAACTTCACGTCACGCCGATGTCACCACCACCACCACCACTACCACCATCACCATCACCACCACTACCACCACCACTACTACTACTACCACCACCACCAACTCCATGTGCGTGCTCTTACTCGTCACGCGGAAAACGGGAAGGAATGTGGAAGGGTAAGAATAGTGGGCTGGTTCCTATTCTGTTTCATCACCGAAATGGAAAGGAATGTATCAGGAAAAGGTCGGTCGGTGTCTCTCCCTCTCCCTCTCTCTCTCTCTCTCTCTCTCTCTCTCTCTCTCTCTCTCTCTCTCTCTCTCTCTCTCTCTCTCTCCGCATCATCCTTCCGCTCCACCCTCCTTCCTTCCATTGCCAGCAGTACATTCCGCCCACAAAGCTACACAACTTGCAACAAAGGCTCTGAGGGAGAGGGCGTCGTTGTGCTGCTGCCGCCTGTGTTGTGTGCGTCACCACCACGGACTGAAGCATTGTTGAAGGACATTTAGGACGCAGAAACCTCCCATTGGATCACTCAGACGCTCGTAGAAATTACCAACGAGAGAGAGAGAGAGAGAGAGAGAGAGAGAGAGAGAGAAACCAGCACCTAATACTTCAACATTCTCGTCAATCAGTCAGGTTGTGTCATCTGTTCTCTTCGTATTATCACTACTGTTACTCCTATGCATCCAATGAAAAGGATTATAGATAAAAGGGCAAGCTTCCTCCACGCAATTAATCAAAATGATAATAATGGTAATGGACAGCTAGTGTATGTGAAATATATTTAATGTCAAATAATGTGCAAGCAATGGGCGAGCTGAGCTTCAGGAAAGTTTGGAATTGCTGCACACGCTTCCCGGAAAGACACTCCGCATAATTAATCATTCACTGAAAAACTATGTAGAACGGAAAAAAATGAAGGAGAGAGATAATTCTTTACACAAATAAATAACTGTATCATTTCATTTCAAAAGACTGCAGTGAGCAAACACGACAAATGTTCTGCTTCTCAATGCTAATGAAATGTCGACATATACTGTAATATCTAAATTCTAAACACTCAATAACACTGACAGAGCAAAATATCTTAATATATCAACAACGTAGGCGTCACTTTGTAAAACATGTAGGGATGGAAGTTACATACTCGCAGAAATGGAAGGATAAGTCATTCTAAATTGGAAATAACCTGTTGTTTTTGACGCCATGGTGAAGAGGTTACTGGGAGTTTAAATGAACACACAGCAATGGGAAGTGCAAGGCCTTGGGTAAAAGTGACGCCACACTCCCGTCCCGCAGTGTCCAGCTGAACAAAGTTGCCATAAGGAATGTGTTGGGTTTTAATCATGATTTGCTACAATGAAATGCGCTCTTCTTTAGTTTCATTTGATCTCTATTTACGAAAATTGCTGAGTTATTATGTAATAAGCTGAAGACTGAAACACCTACTATTGTTGCCCTCCCTCCTTCCTTCCCTTCACCAACTCTCAGCGTCTTCATGTATAAAGGACCCGTAGCTACTAAGCCATGATATTAAAAACGTCTGCCCAAAGAATATTTCCGACCTAGAATGACGCGTGATCTTTAATTTTTGTGTGTATGTAACTTTCCTCCCGGAACACCCTTATTAAAATGACTTTATCTTGGACTATGAGGAAAAAACATGCATATCATAAAGTGAAAACAAGTACAGACAGGCGAGCCATGAAGAATGAATGGTTAGTGTGACAGAAATTCTTGGAGTTATTTCACAGAGCACACGTGTCATTCATGCAAAACGTTAACATAAAGCTGCCTACATTTTCACGAAATTCTGCAGCCCTCACTTTCAGATACCCGATGAAAACCAAATGTCAAAATCAGAGGCAAAATCAAAGACTCTATTACATGAAAGAACTTTAACAAACGGCTCGTTAGCTCGTTAGACGACACAAAGCAAGGCATCATCATCAATGGACCAGGCTGTGACAGGGGACAAGGGAGCAATGGTGTGCCGCGGGGCTCCCTTTCTATATGCACACCACTGGTTGTACTTCATATGCATAGAAATGAGATAAGACTGGGTAAGCAACAGCACAACGCAACCAAAGTTACCGCATCACCAGCATGAACATAACTTGCAATGGAGTGAACAATAAAACTCAACAAGATTTCATCAAATATTATCTACGTCCGTTAACAATGCTGAGAGATTTGTCCGAATTTTCCCAAATGATCATTTTATGTAATACTACCAAACCACTATGTCAGGCAATCACAGACGTTTGGCAGGTGTAGTTTACCGGGCGAGGAAGGAAAACAAATCAAATTTGGATTTAGAGTGCCTTGTGTAAAAAACGTAGGTGTGTGTGATTTGTCCTTTCGCGCACTTATGAGCGGTGATATATCAGTGTATACGTAATAACCTGTTCCCTCCCTGAAATACGTATGCATGCAGCTCTCTTTATTCCTCCTGCAAATATTTCTCTCTCATAATATTTTTCTTTCATATCCCCTGTCGAATTCTGTTCTCCCTCGTCTACTTCACCACAAACACTTTACCTTTTTTCACACTCAAAACACTTTACACTTCCTTCACCCTAACACACTCAACACACTCCCAAACACTCCACACATCCTTCACTTTACCCTAGCACATTCCACCTTTACCCATTCATACTCTTCACACTTCTGTCCTCAACCTCATTTCAAAACACGAATCCAAACACTCCCCTTCGCTTCACGTTTCCTCACTCTTCGCCGCTTCAGCTTCACTCTCACGTCTCACCACCACTGTCTTGCTCGCCCACCTTCCACTCTCCCCTTCCTCTCCCTCCCAGTCTGATACGCTCACTCCCCTCTCCACTGGACTCCACACCAATAACATGGCTAAAGATAAACTGAAGGAGATCCCACTGAGAGTATTTTTGTTTGCAAGGAAAGGGAAAGGAAGGGTTTAGGATGGTTGATGGAGGGGAAGGAAAGTTCTCTATGCCTGCCTGCTTGCCTGCCTGCCTGCCTGCCTGCCTGTCTGTCTGTCTGCCTGCCTGTCTGTCTGCCTGTCTACCTTCTCAACTTCCCTCTTCTTCCTTCTCCTTTACTTTCTTCCATTTCTGCCCTTAATACACTGTTTATGTTTCAAGAAAGGTCTTAGTATTATAAGCTTTGATGTAGTGTAGTTTTTCTAATGACTTATAAAGGTTATGAAGTAGTTGTAGTAGTAGTAGTAGTAGTAGTAGTAGTAGTAGTAGTAGTAGTAGTAGTAGTAGTAGAAGTAGAAGTAGAAGTAGAAGTAGAAGCAGTAGTAATAGTAGAAGTAGTAGTAGTAGTAGAAGTAGTAGTAGTAGTAGTAATAGTAGTAGTATTTATTATTGATGTAGCTATTGTTGTTGTTGTTGTTGTTGTTTTCATTGTGACAGGTTGCATGCTGTCAGTAATGGTGGCATCAGCAGTGCAATTGAAAACAACAAAGGTAAAAAAAAATCAAAAGATAACTTAATAACAGCATTTTTGTTAAACTTCTGTTCAATACACGCACAGGGAAAAGGAAAGAAAAATCGCACCAGCGCAGCAAACTAATGCATGGAGGAGAAAACAGCCAGCCACGCCAAACACACGCACCACCCACTCACCTCGGGACAACCTGCAAAAAGCCTTCTTACTCCTTTTTCTTGGTTCCTGCGACATAAACACTCTTAGCAGCTGCGCCTCACAACACTCCCCTCAACAAGAAGCGTCAAAACATTTCTCTTCAAGACTTGCTACCTTTTTTCTTCTTTCTTTCCATTTTTAACACCTTTAGAATAAATACATATAGATAAGGAAAGAGAAGTGTGTGTGTGTGTGTGTGTGTGTGTGTGTGTGTGTGTGTGTGTGTGTGTGTGTGTGTGTGTGTGTGTGTGTGTGTGTGTGTGTGTGTGTGTGTGTGTGTGTGTGTGTGTGTGTGTTATGATAATTTTAGTTAATGCTACACATTTTATATTTAGTTAATAGCTCGAGTCTTTAGATTACTGTTTTTTTTTTTTTTTTTTTTTTTTTTGGTTATTTGAGAGTGCTTTGAAGTTTTATGCTAGATGTTTGAGTTTTTACCTTCAGATTTCAATTTTGTCTTATTATTTTAGTTAAGCTTGCACCTTTTATACAAAGAAACTATCGATATTCATTTATGTTTATAATTAATGTCTTTAATATGGACCGTGGTTTAGCTGAATTTCAATATATGTTGGTTTTAAAAGCTTTCTTTCTTATTTTTGAGAAATATTGTATTGTGTAAAAAAAACTGTGGTCAATAAACTATCTATCAATCTATCTATCTGTGTGTGTGTGTGTGTGTAATTCACTGTTTGATCTGCTGCAGTCTATGACGAGACAGCCAGACGTTACCCTACGGAACGAGCTCAGAGCTCATTATTTCCGATCTTCGGATGGGTCTGAGACCAGGCACACACCACACACCGGGACAGCAAGGTCACAACTCCTCGATTTACATCCCGTACCTACTCACTGCTAGGTGAACAGGGGCTGCACGTGAAAGAAGACACACCCAAATATCTCCACCCGGCCGGGGAATCGAACCCCGATCATCTGGCTTGTGAAGCCAGCGCTCTAACCACTGAGCTACCGGGCCGTGTGTGTGTGTGTGTGTGTGTGTGTGTGTGTGTGGTTGGGTGGGTGTGTGTGTGTGTGTGTATCAGTGACATAAACATGAGTGTTAGTGGCTGTGTGGATTCCTGAGTGTGCCTGAGATTAATGTACTCTCATTGCGTGCGTATCAAAAATCCAAGGATCTACTGTGAGATTACTGTGATTACATAATCCCATACATATCAGTTCATGAATGAAAATAATATACGTATTGTACATAGTAAGTTACCAAACTGATTTATAAGACAAAAAAAATGCAGGCTGGTGTTCACGATGGTAATGAAAAGAGAAGCAGCAGCAACAACAGCAGCAGCAACAGCAATACTTGTAGTCACTCAGTCATTCGGCGTAATATTTTTGCATCATATATATACATGAAGTGTACAATGGCACTCACACGTTACAATATGTATATTAGTTTTATCCTAACTGGATAAATATTTAGCATGAATAATGTCAACAAATTAATCAGTTTAAGTGCAAAAAGTACAACTTAACAAAAAAATCAAACGTACCCCTCTCCTCTCCCACACACACACACACACACACACACACACACACACACACACACACACACACACACACACGTCCTCGCATGATGCCATAAGGAGCGAGGAGTCCACGTCCTTGCATAACAGTGAGAGGAAACATGATTACTCTCTGATGTTTAAATTTTTGTAGGTAAGCGAGAGTTATTGCTCTCTTTACTATAATGGTTCAAGGCATTGATTTCCAACTTATTCTTCGGGCTTCCCCAATCATTTTCCTCAGGCAATGGCTACCACCCCGCATACAATTTATATTTACAATCTGAATCTGACAGTGGAAGGACAACCATAGTTAATATCTGTGTAAGACAGACATTGCAATGTTGGAATATCTTTTTATTTCTACATAGTATGGACTTCGATCAAAGACTACAAAAAGTTAAAGAAACAATGACCAATGAGCTGCTGGTTTCTAAAGAATAAAACTAAAAGGGATTATCCGAATGAGATATATATATATATATATATATATATATATATATATATATATATATATATATATATATATATATATATATATATATATATATATATAGAGAGAGAGAGAGAGAGAGAGAGAGAGAGAGAGAGAGAGAGAGAGAGAGAGAGAGAGAGAGAGAGAGAGAGAGAGAGAGAGAGAGAGAGAGAGAGAGAGAGAGAGAGAGATTTCAAGGGACACGTACAACATAAAAAGGTTGAACACATGTTAAAATCATGGATAGCAGTGTGAAAAATGAAAAATGTTAGGCAGGTGAGGTAATGAGGTGAACGTGCATCAGTAAACAGAGACAAGAAGACGAGCACTAGTAAGGAGAGGGAAGTAACGCAGCAGAGTGTCTTGAAGCAAACTTTTAGCACGGGAGATTTGATGAAGAGTTGAAGCCAAGGATGAGCTGAGCTGGAAATCATTGGAAATTTCAGCCAGATCGTCTGCTGTGAGTGCAATGATAGTGAAGGGTTGGAAAGTGAATTACCGAGATAGACTGGGAAAGTGTTGGTGAAGGGAGTGTAGAGTATGTGTTGTGCGTGGAGGTCTTGAGTATATTTAGACGAAGCAAACCACCTCGGGCGATGATAACAAAGTTCCCAGAGAGAGAGAGAGAGAGAGAGAGAGAGAGAGAGAGAGAGACTAATGAAAATTGCAAGATAAAAAAGAGAGAGGGGATGGACAAGGGACTACATAGATATTTCAGTAAAATCGGCATGTATGAAAAACACCAATGCAATGAGATAACGGAAAGCGAAATTATGTAGCGAGAGTAAGAAAGCGTGTGCAATAAAGTGGTAAAGGAGAGAATGGACAGAAAGGGAATGAGGAGACGAGGAAGAGAGAATGTGTTACAGATATGGGACGGAAGCAGGAAAGGAAAGCATTGAGTTTAGGACTAAAACGTTGACATTAAAAAAAAAAATGTAATAGAGGCATTTAGTGGAGTCTTATCTTCTCGAACGTGAGAGCATAGGATGGACGGGTAATCCAGACATCAGACTGGTGAGGGAGGCAATTTGTCTGAAAGCTAAATAGATGAGACATTGTATGCCAGATAATGTTTGTGTACAGAATTGATTTGCGAAGATTTCACGTCAATCTGCGTCAGAGACTAATTTCCTTGCAAGGACCTTTGTGAGACCATCCGCAGCTGTGAGTGAGGTTAGTTTGCTTTCAGACAGCGACAGCACAACGTTCACCACATGGGATGAGTTTCTACGGTCCGTGCAGCTGGCGGTTGTTGATTGGCAGTTCGGTTCGTTACGTCCAGTATGGACAAGTTTGTATTGATTTGTATTGCTTTGCACGTTGGCTGAATCACCAGGGATCTGTAACGTGCACCTGTCTAAACCTGGCTTTCTGAGTGCTTGAATCACAAAATGTAATATTAGGTCAAGGAGATCAGCCATGATTTCTGCCTGCTGGTGGCAGATTTGTAGTTCAGCGCGGCGCGCTGCATCAGGACAGTTCAAGCTTTATAAAATATTAAGTTCAAAGAGAACTTTTCGTCTTAGGATCATTTCCACTACGGAAAAAGGAAGGGAATAACAGCCTATGCCGCGCTGCACGGGTTAATCCGCTGGTTCATCTGTAATCGTGATCCGACAGTAGAATAATTACAACTTATTACAACGCTACCGTTGTAATTATCATTATCGTGGAAACTCGCATCGTTACCGTAGAAAATTGCGTCGTTGTCGTGGAAACTCGCATCATTATCATGAAAACTCACATCGTTATCGTGGAAACTCGCATCGTTATCGTAGAAACTCGCATTCTTACCGTAGAAAATTGCATCGT
>NC_059300.1:20640755-20650755 GCF_017591435.1 Portunus trituberculatus
TCCACTAAAACTACATCCGACGAAGCAGCAGCAGCAACAACAACATTGGCAGTAGCAACAAGAGATTCACAACAACAATAACAACATTGCCACCACCACTATCTTCACCACCATCACCATCACCACTCCCCAATCACCACCATTACCACAACAACGACTATCACGGCATAAGACAGCAACCATCACTACCAACCACCATTATCAACACCATTTCCGCTCAAAACAACATCACAACCACCATAACTACCTAAATAACAATCACAATCACCACCACCACCACCGTCACCACCACCACCACCACTCCTGATTGGCTGAGGATTTCCTGTCGCTGATTGGGTAGCGACGTGTGAATTGATTGGAAAAAGGTGCAGGAACCTTGTCTTTACCTGACGAGGAGGTGCAGGGTGGGACGAGAACGGCCCGGCACAGCAGCAACCTTGGGAGTGAGGGAGGAGAGAGAACCAGGAAGATGTAAGCAGGAGATGAGAAGAGAGAGAAGAACAGTAAAGAAGAAGAAAATGTCAGGATAAGGAGAGGAGGAGGACGAGGAGGAGGAGGAGGAGGAGGAGGAGGAGGAGGAGGAGGAGGACAAAAATAAGATAATAAAAGAATTTCGAATCATCAGGAGAGAAAAGATGAAGGAGGAGGAAGTGGAGAAGGAAGTGGAGGAGGATGTGATATTAATAACTAATTCTCTCTCTCTCTCTCTCTCTCTCTCTCTCTCTCTCTCTCTCTCTCTCTCTCTCTCTCTCTCTCTCTCTCTCTCTCTCATCCATTATATCCAGAGAATTACCTCCTTCGTCCTTCTCTTTCCTTCGTCTTTATCTGATAATGTTCCTCCATCTGCAGTCTTATCTTCTCCATCATGCTCCTCCACTGGCCTCCTCCTCCTCCTCCTCCTCCTCCTCCTCCTCCTCCTCTTCATCATCATCATCACTATCATTATCATTATCGTATTCTTTATCCTTTTGATTCTTTCTTTTCAACATGATCGTCATTTTCTATTTTCCAACTTTATTTTTTCTCGCCCTCTTCCTTTTTTTTTTGCTTCTTTTTTCTTCTCCCTGTTTATTTTTTTCTTTTTATCTTTCCTCTCTCCCATTTCCTCTTTATTAGCACGCATTATATTTTCTTTCCTTAATCTTTCACCTCCATCTTCATTGTTCTCATCTTCCTTTCTTTTTTCCTCTTTTTTTTTATGTTTCCGCCTCAACCACCACTGCCAGCGTCGCCACCACCACCACCACCACCACCACCACCACCACCACTTCTTGTCTTCTCCTTGACCTTATATTAATCCTCGCAATACTCATCTTCTTCCAGTCTCATTGTCACTGTCTCCTCATCCTCCTCCTCCTCTTCCTCTTTTTCTTCTTCCTCCTCCTCTTCCTCCTCCTCTTCTTCTTTCTTCACTTCCTCCTCCTACTCCTCTTCCTTGATCCTTTTTCCCGAGTTGTGTTTCTCCTTTTATTTTCTTCTTCTTTCTCTTGCTCTTTTTCTCTTATCCCTTCTTCACTTACTTTCCTTTTCCTTCTCGTTTTTTACCACTTTAATCTCTTCTCACCTCCGTAGTTTCAGGTCGCACACACACACACACACACACACACACACACACACACACACACACACACACACACACACACACACACAAGTAATTGGATGATCAACTGAGATCACTAGACGCTTTATTGCTCCTGATTGGTCGCCAAATAAACAGAGAGTGACGTCAGGCTTGCTTTGACTTCGGATTGGTTGATGCAAATTACGTCTCTCTCTCTCTCTCTCTCTCTCTCTCTCTCTCTCTCTCTCTCTCTCTCTCTCTCTCTCTCTCTCTCTCTCTCTCTCTCATCAGCGCTTGGGATGACGTCACTCTCATCTGCTTACGTCACGCAGGGAATGGCCAATAGGAGACGAGTAATGCGCCCGTTACCATGGCTCGTCCAATCAGACCTCGCCCACCCATTGCGGAACAGGAGGGAGAGACGACAGGGAGTGTGATGTAAGGCTCAGCATACTTGGTGGAAGGGAGAGTAGAGGAGAGTGCAAGGGGAGTGTATGCCAGATGATACTTTAGTAAACCTCCCTCATTCATTTACATTCTTTTTAATGAATGTATGTATGTATATGGCATAGTAAATATATACACAGGGTGAGGGAAAAAACAGTTCGATTCTTGACAGGTAACAGTTTCCGGCACGCTGTATTTAGTAAACATTCCTCATTCATTTACTTTATTTTTTTTATGAATGTATGTGTATGGCACAGTAAATATATACACTATACTACAGGGTGAGGGGAAAAAAAAATACTTTGATTCTTGACCGGTAACAGTTTCCGGCACGCTGTATTAGTGTCGCTCACCACCACCTGTTGTTATTGTTATGCTCTGGGGCCTTAGTGGACGGTAGTGGCTCAGTAGATGTTCACTTGTTCGAATGTTCCTCTGTCTCCTGTGTCTAGTTGTTATAATGAGACCTTGAGGCACGGAACACTTTTACCCATCATTCATTTACTTATTCATCTAGTTTTATCGATTTGTCTTATCTATTCATCTTATCTCATTCACTATCGTTATTTTTATCTTATTCATTTATTTCTATTCATTTTTTATTTTTTTTGCATAGATGATTTTGCCAGCAGGAATATTTGCAGCTGGAATTTACTAAGCGGTAGAATTTACATAACTGACTCCAAAGGGACGACGGGTTCGGAAAGGAGTTGAGTGGGGGTGGATGCTGATGGAGCACAGTAGGGAGGAGTGAGGGAAGGAAGGGAAGGGATGTAAGAGGTGAAGGAAGGGAAAGAAAAGGAGGCAATGAGTTTCAGGATGCCTTTCAGAAACATGCAAAGGAATGATGATTGATGAGGAGACGCCGCTACTATTGCTGGTATGTTATAGTAGTAGTAGTAGTAGTAGTAGTAATAGTAGTAGTGGTGGTTGTTGTTGTTGTTGTTGTTGTTGTTGTTGTTGGTGGTGGTGTTGTGGTGGTGGTGGTGGTGGTAGTGCTGGTGGTGTTGTTGTTGTGTTGCAGTTGTTGCAGTAGTGTAGTAGTAGTAGTAGTAGTAGTAGTAGTAGCAGCAGTAGCAGCAGTAGCAGTAGTAAGTAGTAGTGGCAGTAGTGGTAGTAGTAGTAGTAGCAGTGGCAGTAGTAGTAGTAGTAGTAGTAGTAGTAGTAGTAGTAGCAGTGGTAGCTGTAGTAGCGGTAGTGGTAGTGGTAGTGGTAGTGGTAGCGGTAGTAGTGGTGATGGTGGTGGTGGTGGTGTCTTTTGTAGTAGCAATAATAGTAAAATGTAGTTGTGATGGTGGTGGTGATAGTGGTGGTGATGGTAGTGGTGGTGGAGGTGGTGGTGGTGGTAGCAGGCGTAGTGGTAGTAATAATCATGCAAATATGAAAGTGTGTATATATAGAGAATGGAAAAATAAAATAAACTGTGAAAACTATTTAAAACGTCACAAAGTTCCAGAGTCTTTTAGTGATACGGGCGCTAATATACCTAAATTGTGGGCTATGGATTTTATGCAAATGTTAATTTTTAGAGGATTAGCGAGTGATAGGGTGGTGAGGGGAGTGTGGGAAGGCACCGTCACTGCGTCACTGGGAGGGGAAATAAAAGCATCTCCACGAGGCACGCAGAACACCACTAAGCCACCCACACCTCAAGTTCCTCCTTTACAACTTCACCTTAAAACGAGACACCAAGGATGTGTTCACGGAAAGGATACTGAACTACTGATTCATATATCTGCTGAGGATCAACTAAAGACAAACTTTTGCAGTGTTTTGTTATTTTTACTGTTTCCACCATTGTGTGCACACTTCATTGAGTTCATAGTAAAGCTATAACTTTGTCTAGTCCTTATAACTTAATTTAATTCAAGATTGTGACGATTTTTTGTTGGATGATCTCTGGTTAGAGGTGGAAAACATTGAATGAAGCGAAAATTATGCAACATTTTTAGTTTTCTATGTGTATTGCATTCTGCCGCACTATTGCATCTCCTATTTCCCACAATCTGTGGACTTCTGAATTGATTGCACACTTATCCTTCTTAGTCTTACCAAGACTTTCCATTTACAGACACTTTTCCACTTTGCTGGTACCATCACTTTTTCCTCTATTTCCCTGGGAAACTCTGGAACGCTGTGTTGTGTTGTGTTGTGTTGTTTTCTTTTTTATCTTCTGACTTGAATTCCTTGCAGCCACTGAGTGAGTATCAGGATAAGACAACTCGAGAATTAAATAAGAAAACCTTTTTTCCCTTGTGTGTTACAAATATAGTGGCAATTTGCGGCTTACATTTCTTTTCTTTTGCATTGTCTTCTGCCCTTGACCACGGTGCTCTTCATGAATACTATGCCTTTATGGGTCTTGCATTCATTCTTCTGCCACACTTGTCATCCTTCTCTCCCAGGAACAAAGCTCTTCCGTTGCCGCCCTCCTGAGGTACACATTCACCCGTCCCTTCTCTCCGGTGCATGTTCCTCCTCTGCATGTAATTGTTCCCGCGGTTTCCTGTGTCTTCGAAGTAGACTCCTGTGTAGTAACATTCTTCACTACCAGCAGCATTTCCAACACCAAGTTAACCAAGCCGAGTGCAGGAACATCTAATACAGTTTTAATTTAGACAGGAACAGACGCAGAACAAAGACATCGTAACAATAGTGTGATGTGTGCTGAGAGAACACTGCATGTTTCCTTTTTCTTTTTCCTTTATGTACGTGTATTTGTGCTGAATACTGGTGAGGAGAGGGATGGAGGAGGCCCTGGTGCTGCAGTGAAGTCATAGAGAGGATGATGACGATAAGACCGCATTTTCCATTATCTTGTATGTAATTTATCTTATAGATTTCCGACGTTGTTCCTTATAACATACTTCAAAAAACAAATAAGTACACAAATAAAGGGAAGGAGAGGACTGATTCATAGATAATAAACGCATGAGTTAACTTTGTGAACCAGGAAGTGGAATCAAAGAGAAATTGGTAGACTTCTAAAAAAAAAAGAAAAAAAAAAAGGACATTAATGAAGAGGCCATAGTCATCAAAAGGTTGTGGCAAAGCGGTGGCCGGTGACATGGAATTTATGAGATTACCAAGTCCACTATGCTCTTGTTAAGCCATCTGGAAACTTCAAGGTGAACAGTCAGATGTCCCAAAATGTCTCGTGTAAATTTAACCTTGATAAGCTATGTAGAAAATTCACAGTATAGTAATAAATAAATAAACCATAAAGAACTGCATATACAGACTGTCTTCTGTCTTAGTCCTCATCACCAGTGGAGCAATCGACTAACATGATCATTTCATTTTGTTTATAGTTGAACTTTCAAGTGAACCACACTTTATTGCCAGTATAAGGGTGGCGAGGTCCTGCCAAACATCACATCTCACACAAATTATAATTTATATGCGTTTTCTTCTCTGATTTACAAAAGCATTTACGTAAATCATCGAGCCTCAGTAAAACCAGGACCACTGCAACACTCAAGAAATAGATAAAATTAAATTAAATATAACATAATATAAAAAAAAAATCCACAGGAACACCACGCACACCGTAATGAAACAACCCCCCCGAGACAGAGTGGAAAATTGGAATAGCGCAGCAAGTGGACGCATCCAACTGACTAAATGTGCTGCCAACCAGAGCAAATAGTTTGTTGGAACAGAAAAAAATTTATACACATACAGTTTAACATACGTAACCAATTGAAAAGAGCTACGGGTGGTCACAAACTGTCCTGCCTGACCTGCATACCTCTCGGTCATTCATTGCACAACGCTACACTCTGGCAAGCAACACTAAAATCTTCCTGTGTTGTGTTGTGGAGAAAGAACTAACATCAAACTCACTGAAAGAAAGAAGCCAGAAAATACTGTGTTTTGGCTGCTCCTTCGTTTAGGTAAATAACTTTTCTTCCCAGTGATTCCTAAGTATCTCCTGGTGACAAACTCTGGACTCAGGAACAAAGGACTTTAGCATAATCACATCCCATGCCTCTCACATCAACAGGTCTCCCAAGGCTGGACTATTGTGCAACGACCACAAGTCAAATGGGAAGAAGGGCAAAGTATACACGTACGTACATTGGTCGATATCATTGATTGTTCCAGGGTATGATCTCCAAATAACTTCCTCAATATCTGGTCAGGTCAGGTCGGGTCGAGTCAGGTCAGGTATAGGTTGGCAAAGTTGACCTTGGTATTGGCGCTTCCCTGATGTTGTTTCTTGTCCTTTTATCCTCCTCTGTCTTAAGTTCTTCCAATGATTTCCTCTTTCCTTCTACATTTCTTACACTATTCCTTTGTTGTCTTGTATCTTTTCGAAGTATTTCCGCACCAACCAACCACCAACGGTTCAACAAAGATCATGTAACTACCACCAAAGAAAGAATACACTCATAAGAATCCACCTAATCATCTTCGTGGGCTTTAAAGAACTAACGAAAGAACAATGCATTAAAGAACACCAGCCATGAACAAAGACTACACTATTTCTGCAGTCATCACGGTCTCAGGTGCGGCGGGACAAAGGGCTCAGGCTCCACGCAGGGATTCATGAAGCACTAACAGGGGAAGCATTGTGTAGAAACGTGGGCTCAGTGCAGGTATCCATTCTCTCCTCTAAGGTCGGCGACAGAATGCCTCCACATAACCAGGTGTTTTGCTTTTACCTCCACAGCCACAAACACTGCAGGTATTGATTGCCGAGTGCCGCTAATTGGCAGTCACATTAACGAGTAAACATGTTAATTCGCTATTATCCTGTTCGTAATTATCTTTAAGGTATTTACGTATATTTAAAGTTGCATGATGAAAACTTACGAAAGACCTGTCAGAACACACCTTATCAGACCTAACAAAGTTAATAAAGGATTTTTAGTACAACAACTACTACTACTACTACTACTAGTAATAGTAGTAGTAGTAGTAGTAGTAGTAGTAGTAGTAGTAGTAGTAGTAGTAGTAGTGTAATATAAAGTGAATTGTTAATCTATTAAGTTCATGTTAAGTTCATGTATCTCGCTGAGCTCGAGCTTTGCTTCACAGCCCTCTTTAGCAGGTGATAAGTTTGCCTGCCTTGCACTCACTGGTCAGTCGGCCTCCTGCTCTCTCTCCTCGAGCACTGTCAAGATTTAGTTGAATAAAGCCTAAGCTTGAAGGCTCTTCCTTGTCTTCTTACGGACATATAGAACAAGTAGTAGTAGTAGCAGCAGCAACAGCAGCAGTAGTAGTAGTAGTAGTAGTAGTACTAGCAGTAAAAGTAGTAGTAGCAGTAGTAGTACTAGTAGTAGTAGTCGCACTTGTAGTAGTACCAGTATTAGTACTAGTAATAGTTGTAATGGTAGTAATAATAGTAACAGTAGCAGGAACAGTAGTAGTAGTAGTAGTAGTAGTAGCAGTTGTAGTAGTAGTACCAGTTGTTGTTGTTGCTGTAGTAGTTCATGTTGTTGTTGTTGTTGTTGTTGTTGTTGTTGTTGTAGTAGTAGTATTCATGTGCTTTCTAACGTGGCAAAGTATATATCAATGTCTTTTTCTCCTTTATAAATGACACTTTAAAAACAAATTCATGAATAAGTAAATGAACTGTCTTACATTCCCTGATGAGGTACTTAACTGACAGTCCTCCAGAAACCGACAACTCTAACAATACAGTGCCCTAAACAAACAGCTACTTTACAATACCACACCTACTACATTTGGAGCATAAATTTCTGTCGTTACCTTGAGTTTCTACCGCTTTATTTATCTTTCATTATAAATTTCTTAGAATACATAAAACTTACATATATGTTAACTCTGATCAAATCCTCGCAATGTGTAATGTTAGTGCAGAGAACACTGATAGCGGCGTTCATGTTTCCGCGGAATGTATGAGTATTGTACCGAGTCTGGTTTACTATTTGTCGCTCGGCTTTGCATCCTCTCTAATAAGTTGTGGCCTTAATACAAAGCGGTCACCTGAACAGAGCCGCGTATTCGCCCTGTGGCCTCGTGTTTCACGTGCAGAAGCGTTTTGTTTCTGCCAATTTATGAAGAAAGTTCTAATTGAAATTTGAACTTTATATCACATTCGGATTTCTTTACTTGGTTCTTTATAATATTCGCTTTTTTACCCGATATCCCAATCTAGGAAAATGTGAAAGAGGAGGAGGAGGAGGAGGAGGAGGAGGAGGACGAGGACGACGACGTGAAAGAATAAATATGATTCAAAGGATGATAGTGATGACAATAATGATGAAGAAGAGGAGGAGGAAGGAAGCCAAGAGGGTAGGGGCCGCAGGTAAGAAGAAGCGGGTTGACTTTTAATGAAGTTACTTGTTTGAGACGATTGTTGAATGAACCTTTGTTAAGAGGGTACGAGTGAGACAGTGTTGAAAGGCTGCACCGTGCTCCTTCCTTCCTACCTTCCTTCTTAATCTATTAAGGAAAAGCCCTATAAATATTAATACTTGGATTTATATGTTGAAGATTATGAATGTCGAAACTTGCATAGGACAGAAAGAAATGACAGAGGAGGGTATCTGGCCGACTGACTTGCCCTTGTGTAATTGTATGACTGCTGAAAAGAACGAAGATAATTGGACAGAGTGTAGGGAGACTCTGAATGCGATAAGGGATGATTAAGAAAGTGTAATGTATGTAGATGTGATGAGCTTTTTTGTTTCTGCAGATCGCTGACACAAAGGCCGTGCAGGAATACCAAAAAGAAAACCCTGAACACTTATCATAAAAGAGGGGAACACTAGTTTATCCTTTCACTGCTACTTCCACACTGAGATCTTTTTCCTTTCCTCCTCCTACATCTACCCACACACACACTGACACACACACACACACACACACACACACACACACACACACACACACACACACACACACACACACACACACACACACACACTACAATACAATACAACCACATCTTCTCAGGTTCTCCGCAAGAGGGGACGTCCCTTGAAGAATTATTAGGCAAGCGGAAATTGGTGGCAGTGGTGCGGGAGTCTCGCCCTCAAGGACACGCCATTGACTCACACGCTGGAGGAACAATGTATGAGTGCGGCGGTAGTGGGAGGCGGTGGTTCCTGAACGATCTCATAAAATATATACACAATGTTCCTTCCTCTTCCTCATCTTCTTCGCTCCCTTGTTTACCTTTCCGTTGTGTTTCAGTTGTCTTCAGGTTGTTAGAATCACATAGAAATCGTCATGCGAATGTTTATATGACTTTATTTCTGCTGGTTGTTATAGATAAGTTCTTTTGGTATTTACTTGTTCACTTATTTCTATTATTGCTTGCGTTTTGTTTTGCTTTGTTATTTAACTGAGGGAGTCTACATCACAACTATTGCATAGCCTCACTTCTCAATGTAACATCTATCAGTTGCTGTACACTACTTCTGTTTAATAAGAAACTGAAGAAATTCTTTATCATTGAAGAGCAATTTTGGTTTCCTCTTATTTTTTTTTTTTTTTTTTTTTATTGACCTATTTTCCATGATATTGTTGAATGTCTGTTAGGCAGATGTCTCTGTGTATCAGAAACATTCAGTTGTTTAACGAGAAATATTTTTAACTAGGAAATGGCTCAGATGTGTAGCATAAAATTAAAGGCACGGTAAAGCTTAGTTTCATTATGAAGTGTTATTTTGTTGAGTTCAGCAGCATGCAAGGGTTAGGGGAAGAAATTCTGTTGAATATGCACCTGAGAGCCAATAATATAGAAAGTTGTAGCAAAGCATTACAAGAAATATTTCAAAACAATAACATTTATTAATCAGGTAATTCTCCATGGATGAATATAATTTTTCAATAACAGAAAATAACAATATGGTAATTGTTCATCAAGTATACACAAAAAACTACGATGAAGTACCGTACATAAAAATAATCTGCTTCTATCGAAATGCACAAGTAACACAATTCAAATAGAACAACAGTCCCACAAGCAGTTAGGCAAGCTCTCAGACACAGATGCAGGGAATGAAGGAAATGCAA
>NC_059300.1:20655755-20663255 GCF_017591435.1 Portunus trituberculatus
AGGACCGGGGTTCGATTCCCCGGCCGGGTGGAGATATTTGGGTGTGTCTCCTTTCACGTGTAGCCCCTGTTCACCTAGCAGTGAGTAGGTACGGGATGTAAATCGAGGAGTTGTGACCTTGTTGTCCCGGTGTGTGGTGTGTGCCTGGTCTCAGGCCTATCCGAAGATCGGAAATAATGACCTCTGAGCTCGTTCCGTAGGGTAACGTCTGGCTGTCTCGTCAGAGACTGCAGCAGATCAAACAGTGAAACACAGATTCACGTGTCGGAGATAGTATTCCTTTTCTACCGTCGGCGCGCCTCCAGCTCCCTATAGACACTGCATCAGTCACCCGGCATGTCTCCCACCACAATTCACACTCTCGATCCATACTCACCACCCACTGAGTCCTCCTTGCATTACAAACACCTAACGCTGCCAAGAACTGTCCCTTTGAGCCTCTTACTCCCTTACCACATAGACTTCTAACTCTGTTTTTCACACTTCTAAGAATCAAACCTAGGGAAGCAACAGATTTGTCTAGGACTCTAGAATATCTTATTTGGCAGAGGAAGCTTAGCGTTGTTCAATGCTCCTAAAACTCTATTTTATTATCTATCAACTCGACACAACTTTCTTGATGACTATTCTCTCTACAATGAAATATCGCATCACTACTGAATCCAATACTCATAAGGAGACTCAGATTGAGTCTCACAGTGTCTGGTTTGCTGGGAAACTATTTATAAGAGTATTTATATGAGTAATGAAAAACTTAATTTACTGACACACACTTACGATACAACTTTGCATGCACTCTTATCTAACAGACTACGCGCGTAATAATGCTAAACTAAAATCGGGTTCACACGTTCCAATTTGTGACTGAAATTTTACGTACGTAGAGTTTCCAACTCATCCTTTCTAGTCGGAAAGTGTCACACCTAGAGCCTGAAAAGTATAGACTAGTTGGCACCTTGGCGGGAAGTGAATGTAAGCAAACAGCTACCCGCCAAGATGTCTTCCTCTAGTTACGATGCTGAAGCTGTGGTTGCTCTTCCTTTGGCGCACCGGAAGAGTCAACAGAAAAGAAAATGCCTGTGGATACGTCCCTGGCTAAGTAGAAGGAAAGAAAGGAGTGTCTACCCCACTCTAAATTAGCCTACATTTCTCATAAGAAAATTGTTAATCTTAAGAAGACTATGCGTGCTTTAAGGTCCGAGAGGTCTCCAAGCGCACGGATTCCAATCCTGTCAACGGTCTTTGTGCAGGGTGGGCTTCCTCACTCGGGGCAGGGGTTTCCTAGTGGATTAAAAATTCCCAAAAGGTTTAAAAATTGTAAATGTAAGGAAAAGATTTCCTGCATGGCACAGAGGAACTCGGCAGTCAGGTGAGGCGTGTTGCCTTAACCCGGGCCGAGCTGGACCCCGGCGCCGGGGGCAGAGCCGGAACCTTAGAGCTGCGGCCAGGAGGCGGGCATGCCGTGCACAAAGGGCAAGGCCAAGAAGACCCCATCGCCCTTCAGTGGAGAGAGACGAGTCATACTCCTCTGATGGGGCAGGTGGAGCCCCTCCAGTGGAGAGACGTCCCAGACTCCTCTGGTGGGGCAGGTGGAGCCCCTCCAGTAGAGAGAGACGAGTCAAACTCCTCTGATGGGGGAGGAGGAGCCCCTCCAGTGGAGAGAGACGAGTCAAACTCCTCTAGTGGGGCAGGTGAAGCCCCTCCAGTGGAGAAAGACGAGTCAAATTCTTCTGGTGGGGGAGGTGGAGCCCCTCCAGTGGAGAGAGAGACGAGTCAAACTCCTCTGGTGGGGCAGGTGGAGCCCCTCCAGTGGAGAGAGACGTCCCAGACTCCTCTGGTGGGGGAGGTGGAGCCCTCCAGTGGAGAGAGACGTCCCAGACTCCTCTGGTGGGGCAGGTGGAGCCCTTCCAGTGGAGAGAGATGAGTCAAATTCTTCTGGTGGGACAGGTGGAGCCCCTCCAGTGGAGAGAGACGTCTCAAACTCCTCTGGTGGGGCAGGTGGAGCCCCTCCAGTGGAGAGAGACGTCCCAGACTCCTCTGGTGGGGCAGGTGGAGCCCCTCCAGTGGAGAGAGACGAGTCAAACTCCTCTGGTGGGGCAGGTGGAGCCCCTCCAGTGGAGAGAGACAAGTCAAACTCCTCTGGTGGGGCAGGTGGAGCCCCTCCAGTGGAGAGAGACGTCCCAAACTCCTCTGGTGGGGCAGGTGGAGCCCTCCAGTGGAGAGAGACGTCAAACTCCTCTGGTGGGGCAGGTGGAGCCCTCCAGTGGAGAGAGAGTCAAACTCCTCTGGTGGGGCAGGTGGAGCCCTCCAGTGGAGAGAGACGTCAAACTCCTCTAGTGGGGCAGGTGAAGCCCCTCCAGTGGAGAAAGACGAGTCAAATTCTTCTGGTGGGGGAGGTGGAGCCCCTCCAGTGGAGAGAGGCGTCTCAAACTCCTCTGGTGGGGCAGATGGAGCCCCTCCAGTGGAAAGAAACGTCCCAGACTCCTCTGGTGGGGCAGGTGGAGCCCTCCAGTGGAGAGAGAGTCAAACTCCTCTGGTGGGGCAGGTGGAGCCCTCCAGTGGAGAGAGACGTCAAACTCCTCTGGTGGGGCAGGTGGAGCCCTCCAGTGGAGAGAGACGTCTCAAACTCCTCTGGTGGGGCAGGTGGAGCCCTCCAGTGGAGAGACGTCCCAAACTCCTCTGGTGGGGCAGGTGGAGCCCTCCAGTGGAGAGAGACGTCAAACTCCTCTGGTGGGGCAGGTGGAGCCCTCCAGTGGAGAGAGACGTCAAACTCCTCTGGTGGGGCAGGTGGAGCCCTCCAGTGGAGAGAGACGTCAAACTCCTCTGGTGGGGCAGGTGGAGCCCTCCAGTGGAGAGAGACGTCCCAAACTCCTCTGGTGGGGCAGGTGGAGCCCTCCAGTGGAGAGAGACGTCAAACTCCTCTGGTGGGGCAGGTGGAGCCCTCCAGTGGAGAGAGACGTCAAACTCCTCTGGTGGGGCAGGTGGAGCCCTCCAGTGGAGAGAGAGTCAAACTCCTCTGGTGGGGCAGGTGGAGCCCTCCAGTGGAGAGAGCGTCTCAAACTCCTCTGGTGGGGCAGGTGGAGCCCTCCAGTGGAGAGAGACGTCCCAAACTCCTCTGGTGGGGCAGGTGGAGCCCTCCAGTGGAGAGAGATGAGTCAAACTCCTCTGGTGGGGCAGGTGGAGCCCCTCCAGTGGAGAGAGACAAGTCAAACTCCTCTGGTGGGGCAGGTGGAGCCCCTCCAGTGGAGAGAGACGTCTCAGACTCCTCTGGTGGGGCAGGTGGAGCCCCTCCAGTGGAGAGAGACGTCCCAGACTCCTCTGGTGGGGCAGTGGAGTCCCTCCAGTGGAGAGAGACGAGTCAAACTCCTCTGGTGGGGGAGGTGGAGCCCCTCCAATGGAAAGAGACGAATCAAACTCCTCTGGTGGAGGAGGTGGAGCCCCTCCAGTGGAAAGAGACCAGTCAAACTCCTCTGGTGGGGCAGATGGAGCCCTTCCAGTGGAGAGAGACGTCCCAGACTCTTCTGGTGGGGCAGGTGGACGCCCTCCAGTGGAGAGAGAGTCAAACTCCTCTGGTGGGGCAGGTGGAGCCCCTCCAGTGGAGAGAGACGTCCAAGACTCTTCTGGTGGGGCAGGGGGAGTCCCTCCAGTGGAGAGAGACGAGTCAAACTCTTCTGGTGGGGGAGGTGGAGCCCCTCCAGTGGAGAGAGACGAGTCAAACTCCTCTGGTGGGGGAGGTGGAGCCCCTCCAGTGGAAAGAGACCAGTCAAACTACTCTGGTGGGGCAGGTGGAGCCCCTCCAGTGGAGAGACATGAGTCAAACTCCTCTGGTGGGGGAGGTGGGGCCCTTCCAGTTTAAAAAAAAAAAAAAAAAAGGGTTTCCTAGTGGGTGGGTTTTGAGATAGGAGGTACCCCAGAAAGTATCCCCTTTAGCCCATAAATTCCTGTGAAAAGCCCACATGGTTTAAGAAAAAGTCTTCAATCCTCACCTCGAACAACACCCTGCATTGAGGGAAACAGTTCTTGTAGAGTGGCAGCTATCTGGTCGAACGATGATTTGCACAAGCTTTTTTTTACTGTATGAATAATTTCTGGGGTCCCAGATGTGTTATTTTTCCCTCACCAACTCTAACATCTTCTCTATATATATCTGGAGACACATTTTCAAAACTTACTCGGTGACGTCACGACGTAAATAAAGTCGCAAATCGACTAAGAAGACCAACATGTTGGTCTTGTTTTGCGACTGTTTTTTTTCCAGTCGCTAGGCACCGATTTTGAGTCGGAAACTCTAGGTACGTAAAGTTTCAGTCACAAATTGGCACGTGTGAACCCGCCTTAAATCATAGCATCTTGCTACGTGACTTAATGGTGAAAACTGCAGAAAAAATACACTTCTTCTACATGATGAGCTTCAAGTTTCAGATTTTAAGAAAGCGGAGGGCGGCGTGAGGCATGCACTAGGACAAGGCAGCGTCTCTTCCCCTCTTCCTGAATGGACGCTGAGCACAAACTCCGCCGTGCGCATGGCCGACACACTCGTAACTCGACGAGTACGTGACGAAGCAGCGGCCTGGCTCCGGAGAGGGTGGCGTCAAGTGTGGCAAGTTTGCGGTAAGTCAAAGGTATTAATGAGCAGACCTGCACAGGAAAACCCACCTTCCATATCCACCACGCCACACCACGCCACGCCACGCTACGCCACAAACACACACACACACACACACACACACACACACACACACACACACACACACACACACACACACACACACACACACACACACACACACACACACACACACGGAACTCTCGGTTGTAAGCCGAGCCTGCTAACCACTACACTGTGCGGTGTGTGTGTGTGTGTGTGTGTGTGTGTGTGTGTGTGTGTGTGTGTGTGTGTGTGTGTGTGTGTGTGTGTGTTAGTTCGTCATGATGTACTGGTACTGTGCCATAATAATTACTGATCTCTTATTCTCTGGTCTGGTGAGGCAGCGGCGTATGACTCAGTTCCTGCAGCCTTCTCATTCACGAGGACTATTGACAAACCGAGCTGACCACCCGCCACATTCATCCATGCCTTCCTGTGTTATCGGTAGGCAGGGCGCCCAGCATCTTCTGCCTATTATAGTTTGCGTTTGCGGTACATACGTGAATGCAACACACAGACTGATAAACTTCAGAACTCTGCCTGCTTCTGTACCTTCCAATGACTTGAACTCTTTCAAGAAGGAGGTTTCAAGACATTCATCCTATAATTTTGACTTCCCTCTTGATTCTGATCGTGGGTAAAAAAAAAACCGAGACAAGGATAGCAAAAACGATACATCAAGATAGATAAAAAAAACAAAAACAAATAGAAAACACAGGAAAGGAACGGGACAGATCATGCGCATCGGATAACGAGTAAAATATTTATAAAAATACACTCAAAAGCACATTTCATAAATCTTATGGTAGATAAAACAATTATTGGAGGACAAGTATAATTCACAATAGATACTCACAGTGCAGCGCAATATGGAGGAAATGGTGCTGTATGCATTGCTATACAGAACAGACTAAGTAAATAAGTGTTGCATATCATTATGGCAGGTATAGATGCTATGAGAAAATATGAAGACCCCTTCGTGCTGCTTCTGTGCGTCTCCCGCGTCTATCCTTCCAAACGGCATCGACACACCAAGTATTAAGAATGTAAAAATCATACACTATCTATTAAGAAAATTTAAATCAAAAGGACTAAAAGTTGTAGTTGTAGTTATGATGGTATTTTCCTGTCACTTAGTTAAACAACACTGGTTCTGCTCACTATCAGACCTTTTGTTTGTATCAGGTTCTGCATTCATCTTAACTTTTCAGTCAGTCTCTACTTTACTGCTATTAATGTTTAGGATATAATTTTTTACCAGGTCCGTAAGATATATTCTGTATCAAGCAAGGACATCGTTAAAGTGATAAAAATCAATGAGGAAGCTCCGTAGCTCGCTTTAGCATGGCAGCTTTCTCTTAGCACGGGTACTGTACACCAAGAAACGTGAGTAGTGTGTGGCCCAAGGTATGATAGATATGCATGTGGGTGAAAGAGAGGAAGGAAGCAAGCTACGGAAGCAAGAACCGCACAAAAGACAACTTGAGGAAGAATTTTCAGTGGGACACACATGAGAAGCAGAGCAGTGGTGAAGACTGGTGAGGATCAGCGACATGAAAACTAACGATAATACTAAGAGAGAGAGAGAGAGAGAGAGAGAGAGAGAGAGAGAGAGAGAGAGAGAGCGTGACAGACTCAGGACACATTCACCACTCATACGATGCAGCTGTTACATGGTTCTCCCAATTACGGTGCTTACATTTTGCTCTATTGAAGGAGACGAGATGCACCATAGAAGGTTACGAATGTACTGAGGAAGAATGAAGTGGTATAGGGCCATGGGGAGTGGTAAGAGGGCTACACGTTCAGAAAAGAATAAAACTTAGAAATGTATTGCAAAGACCAAACTGTCTGCTAACAAAAAAAAGAAGAGAATCCTGTAAAAGAGAATAAAGATGTTAAGGTAAATGGCAGCGGTGGTGGTGGTGGTGGTGGTGGTGGTGGTGGTGGTGGTGGTGACAGTAATGGAGAGCACAAGGATAAATTAGACACAGGTTATCTTTGTTGTTAATTTGATTTCTTCTTTTCATTACCGCTGTTATGAAGTTTAATATTCTATTCTCTTTTTTTTTTATTTCTGGCATTCATTAAGCTCATTTTCGCTGTCATGCATAATTACACATTCGTTCTTTGTGCTTCATTAGTCTTGTTTTCTCTTTATCCTTCATTCATTTCTTATGGCATTAATAGAATTCATTATCATTGTTGCTATTATTAGTATTTTTTTATCATTATTATTATCATTAACATTATTATCATCGTCATCATTATCATCATTATCATTATTATCATTATTATCATTATTTTTATATTATTACTATTATTATTATTATTATGATTATTACTATTATTATTATTATTATCATCATCATCATTATTATTATTGTTACTATTATCAATTTTGTAGTAGTAGTAGTAGTAGTAGTAGTAGTAGTAGTAGTAGTAGTAGTAGTAGTAGTAGAAATAGTAATAATAATAGAAATAGAAATAGTAGTAGTAATAGAAATGCAAACAGTAGCAGTAGCAGGTGCAGTAGCAGTAGCAGCAGCAGCAGCAGCAGCAGCAGCAGCAGTAGGTGCAGTGCAGTGGTAGCAGCAGTAATGGTGGCAGCAGCAGCAGCAGTAGAAACAGAAATGGCAGCAGCAGCAGCAGCAGCAGCAGCAGCAGCAGGTGGTGGTGGTAGTGGCAGTGGTGGCAGTAGCAGCAGTGGTGGCAGCAGCAGCAGCAGTGGTGCAGCAGCAGCCAGTGGTAGCAGTAGCAGCAGCAGCAGCAGTAGTGGTGGTGGTGGTGGCAGCAGTAGTAGTAGTAGTAGTAGTAGTAGTAGTAGTAGTAGTAGTAGTAGTAGTAGTAGT
>NC_059300.1:20673255-20680755 GCF_017591435.1 Portunus trituberculatus
GCCACTTTGCCTATTTCTACAAAAAGAAAAATGGTGGCGCAGAAATTTAAGGGTATCTGGCTGGACCTCTGCTAACTCTGAGATAACATTTGGTTTTCATTAAAGATGTTTTGTATATTCAATGCTCTCCTTTTCCAGAACAGGTTTGTTCTTCTAGGAACTGGTATTATGTGAGTCTACTGCCAGATTCCAGAAATGTGTGATGAAAGCTTCCAGACATTTTTTTTATTTGTTTTCTTTTTTCTCACTAATATTTGTCAGCAACATTATCTCTTAGCCACGCCTCCTGCACACTTACTTCCTTCATTCCAGAATTTCCGCTCAGAACGATACAAATATCAAAAAGGAACTTCGCATTCAGTGCTTTATCAAGGGTGCAAAATGGTGTGAACAGCACGCCGTGTGTAACTTTGTCCTTCAAACGCATGGAAATAAAGAGCATAGAAACTACCCAGAGCCGGCCTGACCCGCTCCAGCTTTTCACTTATACTTGCTGGGACACTCGCCTACATCACGCCGAGGACAGGAATAGCGAGGCGCGTAGTGCGTGGGAGTTATCACGCATGCATGGAGGCGTTATGCATGTGCGGTGTCCGTCACTCATGGATGGAAGTGCTGTCATGCATGGCTTCAAAACAACACCACCGAGGCGATCTGCGTGAAGCGCCTGAAATGGCCTTGGTTCGTTAAATCCTTGGTTCTGGAACAGCTGCCCTGAACACGTCACATTACGGTGCACGAGGATGTTTTTAGCCGGGGAGACAGATGCTCTTTCTCGAGAGATTAGGACTAGTCTGCTTCACTCCACAGAGAAGATTAGTCAATAGGAAAAAATATGCACGCACTCACGTACACCCACAAAAAAATGAATCAACACATAAATAAATAAGTGAATAATTTAATAAATAAATATATAAATGGTTTTAACGATTAAAAACGAAATTAAAATAACCAGAATAAACAAAAAATAAAAGGCTGGGTAACAGTTTGTGGAGGTTATGAAACTAAATCACTGTTATGGTTGAACAGAACTGATTTGTTTAAATGAGTTTCAAAACCATCCTATGTGAAATTCCATCCTGAAACCAATGATGCAACAAAACCATACACGCACTTCCTCACACCGGCGCTACAACACTACCCGCTGCAGAGAATACAATTTCTGATTTTTTGGGTGAATAAGAGCATAATATTTGTTGAAGCGAAATATCTGAAAAATAGAATAAAAATAATTCCCTGGCCCCACAACTGAAAACAATATATATAGCCACGGACAATTCCAAAAAAAAATAATAATAATATACAGATAGAAAAGTAAAAGTAACACAAACAAGGTTTAGTTCAAGATAGAATGAAATAAAAAAAAATACTATAAGCTAAAAAATACAAAATTAATCAGGTTGGGATTTGGATGTATTTATTGCAAGAGATACTAAGAGAAAGTAAGAGTAACAAGAACACGAACACCAATACCTACGTGAGGAAATTTCTTTTCTTTTTTTTTTTATGAAGGGGAGAGAACCAGCCAAGGATAAAAAAAATGAAAATAAAAAAAAAAGGCTCACTTGAGTGATGGCTCACTACAAAGAGAAAAACGTCAGCCAGAATTAGGGAGCAAATGCCTCGATACCTCCCTCTTAAAAGAAGACAAGTCGTAGGAAGTCGGAAATACAAATGCAGGGAGGAAGTTCCAGAGTTTACCAGTGAAAGGGATGAATGATTGAGCGTACTGGTTAACTCTTGCGTTTGGGAGTTGGACAGAACAGGGATGAGAGGAAGAAGAAAGCCTTGTGCAGCGAGGCCGCAGGAGGAGGGGAGGCATGCAGTTAGCAAGATCAGTAGAACAGTTAGCATGAAAATAGCGATAAAAGATAGAAAGAGATGCAACATTTCTGCGGTGAGAAAGAGGCTGAAGACAGTTAGTCAGAGGAGGGGAGTTGATGAGACGAAAAGCTTTTGATTCCACCCTATCTAGTAAAACTGTGTGACTGGAACCCCCAAACATGCGAAGAGTACTCCATACAGGGGATACAGAGTAAGCAGTTGGAGGGCGAGAAAAACTGGCGGAGACGCCTCAGAACACCTAACTTCATAGAAGCTGTTTTAGCAAGAGATGAGATGTGAAGTTTCCAGTTAAGATTATGAGTAAAGGACAGACCGAGGATATTCATTGTGGAAGAGGGAGACAGTTGAGTGTCATTGAAGAAGAGGATAGTTGTCTGGAAGGTTGTGTCGAGTTGATAGATGGAGGAATTGAGTTTTGAGGCATTGAAAACTACTAGATTTTCTCTGCCCCAATCGGAAATCTTAGAAAGATCGGAAGTCAGGCGTTCTGTGGCGTCCCTGCGTGATCTGTTGACTTCCTGAAGGGTTGGACGTCTCTGAAAGGACGTGGAAAGATGTAGGGCGGTATCATCAGCGTAGGAGTGGATATAGCAAGAAGTTTGGTTAAGAAGATCAGCAATGAATAATAGAAAGAGTGTGTGACAGGACAGAACCCTGAGAAACACCACTATTAACAGATTTAGGAGAAGAACAGTGGCGGTCTACCACACCAGCAATAGAGCGGTCGGAAAGGAAACATAAGATAAAGTTGCAAAGGATAGAAGGATAGAAGCCGTAGGATGGCAGTTTTGAAATCAAAGCTTTATGCCAGACTCTATTAGAAGCTTTTGATATGTCTAACGCTACAGCAAAAGTTTCACCGAAATCTCTAAAAGAAGATGACCAAGACTCAGTTAGGAAAGCCAGAAGATCACCAGTAGAGCGACCTTGACGGAAGCCATACAGGCGATCAGATAAAAGATTGTGAAATGATAGATATTTGAGAATCTTCCTATTCAGGATTAATTAAAAAACTTTAGACAAGCAAGAGATTAAAGCTATAGGACGGTAGTTTGAGGGATTAGAACGGTCACCCATTTTAGGAACAGGCTGAATGAAGGCAAACTTCCAGCAGGAAGGAAAGGTAGAGGGAGATGACCCAGACATGGAGGGAGGGAGGGAAGGGCTGTGAGAAACAATGAGGGAATTAGAGAAAGGTTGTGACTGAGGGATGAGGAAATGAGAAAGGCGGTATGAAAAGGAAATGAGGGATATCAAAAGACTGTTGAGGAAGAATGAAGGAATAGGATAAAGACTATGGGGAATAAGGAAATCAAAGGAAAGTGAGGGAAAATGTAGGAATGAGAGAAAGGGAAACAGAGAATGAGAAAAGCTCTGTCAAAGGTAAATGAAGGCATAGAGAAGAACTGTGATGGGAATGAGGTAATGAAAAAATTGATTTGAAAAGGAAAAAAAGAGACAATGAAAGACGTAGAGAGAGAGAGAGAGAGAGAGAGAGAGAGAGAGAGAGAGAGAGAGAGAGAGAGAGAAAGAGAGAGAAGAGAGAAGAGCTTTGGGGTGGGCACGAAAGACGAGTGAATGAGAGACAGAATCAGTGTGAAAAAAGTTAATACCTGAAATAAAACAAAAAAAATGAAAACAAATAAAAAAAAAAGAGAACTAGTACGATAAAATAATGAGATGCATCAATCAAAAAAAGAAAGAACAGGTGGAATAAACACAATCTTCTTAACAAAGGAATTCCAAACTATTCAACAACTGAGAGAGAAAATGATAAATTAGGTTTTAATGCCATAGAGAGAGAGAGAGAGAGAGAGAGAGAGAGAGAGAGAGAGAGAGAGAGAGAGAGAGAGAGAGAAAGAAAGGAAAAGAGAGAGAAAGAAAAGAGAGAGAGAGAGAGAGAGAGAGAGAGAGAGAGAGAGAGAGAGAGAGAGAGAGAGAGAAGAGAGAGAGAGAGAGAGAGATGAAAGAAAGAAAGAAAGGAAGAGAAAGAAAGAAAGAAAGAGAGAGAGAGAGAGAGAGAGAGAGAGAGAGAGAGAGAGAGAGAGAGAGAGAGAGGCCCAGCTGCTGGCTGCCCACTTCTCCAAGAAGATGCAAGTGCCTGAGCCAGAGCGCGTCCCACCACTCATCCCCGCCAGGACGCGGGCGACCCTCGACTGCCTCCACATACACCAAGCTGAGGTGGAGAAGCTGCTCCTCCAGGTGGACACCAAAAAGGCCCTCGGAACAGATAACATCAGTCCCCACCTGTTGAGGAGGTGCGCCTCAGAGCTGTCAGCACCCCTCACTCTGCTCTTCAGAAGGTGCCTTTCCTCCAGGACGTGGCCGTCGCAGTGGAAGGAGGCGAGGTCGTCCCCATCCACAAGAAGAGCAGCAGGGCTGACCCCTCCAATTATCGCCCCATCTCCCTCCTGTCTGTGGTGGGCAAGCTTCTTGAGGCCATCATTGCCTCGAAGATCACGACATTCATGGAAGCTCACCACCTCTTAAGTCCAAAGCAGCTTGGATTTAGGCGAGGGAGATCCGCTGCTGACCTGCTCCTCCTTCAGTCGGCAGCGTGGAACACGGCGCTGGATGGCGGCAGCGACGTGTACGTCATCGCCCTGGACATCGCCGGTGCGTTCGACAGGGTGTGGCACCGAGGCATCGTGGCGAAACTGCAGAGCCTGGGGGTGTGTGGCGGCCTCCTTCAGCTCCTGCAGGACTACCTCGGTGCAAGGACCTCCAGCACGGTGGTGAGTGGCCACACCTCTGCCCCGCACCCTGTCAGGGCTGGTGTGCCTCAGGGTAGCGTCCTCGGACCCCTGCTGTGGAATGTCTACTTCAACGACATCCTGCAGCTCATCCCTGAGGCACACGCCTATGCAGACGACTGCACACTCACATTCGTCTGCGACAGGACCGACAGCCAGGCCACCATCACCAAAATAAACCGGGCCCTGGACACCATCGTCTCCTGGGGGCGGCGTTGGCAGGTCACACTGGCCCCGGAGAAGACCCAGCTCCTCCACATCTCCAGGACACGGCAGGCAGACGGTCAGCCTCGCCCACTACCGGCCATCTTCCTTGAGGGCAGAAGGCTGACTCCCCAGGACTCCATCAACATCCTGGGTGTGGAATTTGACGGCGGCCTCACCTTCACCAACCACGTCAAGAAAGTTGCCAGGGACGCGTCCTACAAGCTGGGCTGCATCAGACGCGTGGGGGACGTGCTGGATGCCCAAGGGGTGTCCTCACTCTACAAGGCACAGGTGCGTCCCGTTATGGAGTACGCACCCCTCACCTGGTCCTCCTGCCCCCCCCTCGTACCTCACCGGCCTAGAAAGGGTTCAGGCCAGAGCCCAGAGGTTGGTGAGGGTCTGCACGCGGGGCCACGCACCAGACACCTTCCAGCCACTGCAGCACAGGCGGGATGTGGCGGGGCTTTGTGTTATGTTCAAAGCTCAGGCACTGCACACCCCTCACCTCGCTACTCTGCGCCTCCCTGGACCGCCGCCCCCTACTCAAGCTACGCGGTCGGCAGAAAACTCTGAGCACCCACACACGGTGGCTGTACCGTTCAGCAGGACTGAGCATAATATACGCTCCTTCCTGCCACGGTACAGTCGCCTGTGGAACCAGATGGTGCTCAGCACGGACCTGCACCGCTCCACCTCCTGCACATCTTCAAGTGCCGAGCGAACGAGTGGCTCGCCGACCAGCAGTAGCTGACACGTTATATCAAGGACACATTCATTGTCTCTGTACCACATTACACTGTAAACATCATTATACTATTATTTTTGTAGACATAGCCATAGATAGCCCTACGCTCGTAATGACTAGGGCTTTGGCATTGTGTATTATATCTACTGTTTCAATAAAGAGAGAGAGAGAGAGAGAGAGAGAGAGAGAGAGAGAGAGAGAGAGAGAGAGAGAGAGAGAGAGAGAGAGAGAGAGAGAGAGAGAGAGAGAGAGAGAGAGAGAGAGAGAGAGAGAGAGAGAGAGAGAGAGAGAGAGAGAGAGAGAGAGAGAGAGAGAGAGAGAGAGAGAGAGAGAGAGAGAGAGAGAGAGAGAGAGAGAGACCTGTGAGAGAGAGAGAGAGAGAGAGAGAGAGAGAGAGAGAGAGAGAGAGAGAGAGAGAGAGAGAGAGAAGCTTAGAGACCTCGTACTTGACATCCAATTCTAGCATTTTTGTCCCTGTGTAATTAGAGTTGATTTTTTGCACACTGTGACCTGTAGAGCGGCTGACAACATGGAAGGAGAGGACGAAGAAGACGAGAGGAGAGAGGAGCGAGAGGGCGAAGACGACAGCTACATAGAGGAGGAAGACGAGAACGAGAACATGGAAAAGCAAGGCGAGGGAAGAGAAAGACGAGGAGGAAGATGATAATAACAACTGAGAGAATGAGGAGGAAAAAGAGGCCGAGAACTTGAAAGACGAAGAAAATAATGGAAGATGAAAAAAATTACCTGAAAGAATAGGAAGCCAAAAAAAATACAAGGGCGAGAAAGACCAGGGAAAGAGACAGAAATATAGACACTAGGGACGACAAAAAGAAAAACGAGGAAAAGAAAGAGGAAGTGAAACAAAGCAAGGAAGACTAGAGGAGAGAAGAACGCCCTGGAGAAAGAGAAAGGCAAAAATCATGGAAAAAGTCATGGAAATAAGAAAGAGGAAGGAAATGAAGAAAGAAGAAAGCGAAGAAGAAAAACGAAAAGCAAAAAGACGAAAATGAAGAAGATAAAAAAGGATTATGATAGAAAGAACGAGAAGTGATATATGAAAGAAGAATAAAATAAGGAAAAAATGAAAGAAGGAGGAAGAAGAAACTGATGAAAGAGATAAAAAAAAAAAGATATCAGTAACAAAAGAAGAAAACGACCACAGAAAAATTATAAAAGATAAGAAAAGGAATAAGACCCACAAGAACAACCACGAGAAGTAATAAGAAAGCATGACGAGGAACACAACATGGGAAAACAGGAGTAAGGAAAGAAACACAAAGGAATATAAAGAAACACAAAGAAAGAGCAAATAAGATTTTTTTTTTTTTTTTTTTTTTACCTGTATGAGTGTGCTGGTGTGAATGTGCACTATCTGTTGGATATGAACTATGAACTGTGTAGGAGTAAAGGCGAAGGCTCCCCACTTTAAGGAACAGGAAAATATTCAACACAGGAATAAGAGAGATATGGGAGATGTACACGTGATGGATTAATCATAAAAGAGGAGGAGGAGGAGGAGGAGGAGGAGGAGGAGGAGGAGGAGGAGAAGTATATATTGGTGCCTTTTTCCAGAGTAATGAAGGCACACTGCAACCTCTAAGAAAATCATTTTTATTTGTTTAATTATAATTACTATCATTATTACAATCATTATTACTATCATTATTACCATTATGATAATAATAATAATAATAATAATAATAATAATAATAATATTATTATTATTATTATTATTATTATTATTATTATTATTATTATTATTATTATAATAATAATAATAATGAAAATAATAATAATAATAATAAATATCATTATTACTATCATCATTATCATTATCATTATTATCATCATCGTCATCAGTAGTAGTAGTAGTAGTAGTAGTAGTAGTAGTAGTGGTAATAGTATTATTATTATTATTATTATTATTATTATTATTATTATTATTAT
>NC_059300.1:20683255-20685755 GCF_017591435.1 Portunus trituberculatus
TGTAACCTTAATATTACTTCGAGATTTTTATTGCTAAGGGTACTAAAGGCGATCTACTCTTATATTACACCCTTTGCTTTGTTTCTCTGTCTCTACGCCTTGCTTTCCCTGACGGAGGAGGATATTAGTGGTGAAGAGGAGATCAGTGGTGAAACGATAAAACGAAGTGGTGGTGATGGAGAGATGAAGATAGATGCTGGTGATGATGGAGAGATGGAGACGGATGATGGTGACGATGGAGACACGGAAGAGAATGGATAGTGATGGAAAAGAGAAGTGAGACGCTGGAGAAGGAGAGAGGAACGATGTTATAGTGGTGGAATGTTGGAAGAAAATGGTGCTGATGGAAGTTAGTGATGGAGAGGAAGGAAAAGAGATGATGAAATAAAGTGAGGAAAAGATGAAGGAAGATGATGTTACTGATGGAAAGATCGTTGATTTTTTTTTTTAAGTGAAGAATAAGAAAAGAAGAGAAACAAGATGAGGAGGAAGGAAGTAGAGATATGAGAACGTTGGTGATGAAGAAGAAGAAGGAAAAGAGATGATGAAATAAAGAGATAAAGAGAAGATGGTGTTAGTTATGGAAAGATTGTTGAAAATTAAATAATGAAGAATAAGGAAAGAAGAGAGGCAAGATGAGGAGGAAGGAAGTAGAGAAATGAGATGGTTGGTGATGGAAAAGAAGAAAAAGAGATGATGAAATAAGAAGGGAAAGAGATAAAGACAAAAATGATGTTAATTATGGAAAAATTGTTGAAAATTAAATGATGAAGAATAAGAAAAGAAGAGAAACAAGAGGAGGAAGGAAATAGAGAATAATGATGCCGGTATTAGAGAAGGAAAAAGATGATGAAATAAATAGAGAGAGAAAAAAATTATGTTAATGTAAAGAATGTTGAAAAGGAAAAAAAAATGAACAAGAAAAGAAGAGAAGCAAGAGGTGGAGGAAAGAAAAATCAAGAGAGACAGAAAGGAAGAGAAAAAAAAGAGTGAGAATAAGAAGCAGTAGTGGAGAAATCAAGATATTCAGTGATGGTGGAGGAAATCTAAATCGTTAGTCCACTTTTTAACTAACTTCCCAGGATCTAATTTTCAACTACTTTTAATTCGAGCCCTCCTTTCTTTCTTTTTCCCTTTTTTTTTTTTTACAGACGACGACCAACGGGAACTAATTAAACTCCGCACATTACCTGCCTTAATGACGAGAGGAGGAGAGAGAGGCGAGTGGGTGGCTGGCCGGCTGGTTAGGAGGTGATCGAGGGAGCTATAGAGGATGAGTGAGGCTTAGTCCGTGAAAAAAGAACAATAGTAAGCCTCTTCACTAGATTGATGGGACTACCTTGCCCTGCCTCACTGCCCGGCGTAGTCTCAGGTTAGGTCTGTTTTATGCTTAGTTTTCTATTTTTTTTTTTTTTTTTACGTCGTGTTAGTGTTAAGTGGCTTATTGTGTGTCATAACTCTCTATTTTTTATATAATCTTTGGGGTTTCTTTTTTTATTTTAATTTTCTTCTTGTATTCTCAGTTTCATACGAGTCGTTTTACCTCATTTCCATACTTTAATTCAGTCTTCTATTTCAGTTCTCAGTTTCAATTCACAAAGATTCTCAATTTCGATCCTTTAAAGCCATCAATGTCAACTTTCTAAACTATAAACCTCAACGCCCCACTCCAATTTTCTACATCAACTCTCAAACTTCTATTTCAATTCTTGGTCAATATTTTCAGATCTCAATTTCAACTTACGATTCAAACTCAACATAAACCCTCAACTTAAGCAGTCAATAACAACCTTAATCTTCTTTTATATACTGCTAAGCTTCTAATTTTAATATTTATGCGCGTATTTCAACTTTCAATTTCAACTCAACTTCAATTTTTTTTCAACTTTCAACCTCATTCTACTGTTTTTTTTCTCTCATTGACGACTTTCCATTAACCCTTTCAGCAATCCTCAAACTAACTCAAATCTTCAAAATTTTTTCTGAATCAATTAACAAATAAATAAATGGAATAAATAAATCAAACAAATAAATCAGTCAGATATCCAGTCAGTCCTAATCCCCCCTCTCCCTCTCTCTCTCTCTCTCTCTCTCTCTCTCTCTCTCTCTCTCTCTCTCTCTCTCTCTCTGTACACCTGTTGCTCCCAAGGGACTCAGTAAGTAGTGCTTCCGACCGTGACTCAGTTTTGGCACTACTTTTTAGAGACAGACAGACAGATAGACAGATACACACACACACACACACACACACACACACACACACACACACACACACACACACACACTCAGAAAGAGAGAGAGAGAGAGAGAGAGAGAGAGAGAGAGAGAGAGAGAGAGAGAGAGAGAGAGAAAGAAAAGTAGAAAGGAAAAAAAGAAAGAAAGGAAGGAAGCAAGAACAAACAAACACACACACAAACACACACACACACACACACACACACACACACACACACACACACACACACACACACACATACAAAGGTGAGGAAGTGGTAAACAG
>NC_059300.1:20690755-20705755 GCF_017591435.1 Portunus trituberculatus
TCCATATCTACACTTATCCAATTTTTCTTTAAAGCTATGCACACTCGTTGCTGACACCACTTCCTCACTCAAACTGTTCCAAGTCTCAACACATCTTTGCGGGAAAACTATATTTTTAACATCTTTCAGACATCTTCCGTTCCTCAGTTTTTCATTATGCGATCTTGTGCTTCGAATGTCATATTCTTCTCTCAGGATCAGTTTCTCATTAT
The DNA here is from genome assembly GCF_017591435.1 of Portunus trituberculatus. Lineage (NCBI taxonomy): Eukaryota > Metazoa > Arthropoda > Malacostraca > Decapoda > Portunidae > Portunus > Portunus trituberculatus. The sequence continues at coordinate 20,690,968 of NC_059300.1, forward strand.
CCACTTGATCCATTCCGTTAATCAATTTATAAACTTGTATCAGATCCCCTCTCTCTCTTCTCTGTTCCAGGGTTGGTAGATCCATAGCCTTTAGTCTCTCCTCATATGTCATCCCTTCAAATTCTGGAACCATTCTTGTAGCCATTTTTTGTAGTCTCTCCAACTTCCTTATGTGTTTCTTTTATGGGGGTCCACACAACTCCTGCATATTCCAATCTGGGTCTTATTATAGTACTTATCAATTTCTTCATCATTTCTTTGTCCATGTAGTGAAATGCTAATCCAATATTCCTTAGCAAATTATATGTCTCTCTGAAAATTCTATCAATATGGCTTACCGGTTGATTGTTTTCTTCCATCGTCACTCCCAAGTCCTTTTCCTTTTTTACTTTCTCTAGTTCTACTCCATCTCCCATCTTATAGATTCCCACTGGTCGTCTTTCACTCTTTCCCATTTCCATGACATGGCTTTTGTCCACATTGAATTCCATCTCCACTTTTTACTCCATTTCCAGATCTTATTTAGGTCTTCCTGCAGTATTTCACAATCCTCTTTTGCTTTATAACTCTGCACAGTTTCGCATCGTCCGCAAACAGATTTATGTAGCTGTTCACTCCTCTGGCATGTCGTTTATATATATGAGAAAAAGTATTGGTGCCAATACTGACCCCTGTGGCACTCCGCTTTCTACTGCTCTCCACTTGGACTTCATATCTTTAACTACCGTCCTTATTTCTCTCCCCCTCAAATAATTTTCCATCCATCTCAATGTGCTTCCTTTTAAGCCACCCTTCTCCTCTAACTTCCACAGTAATCTTTCATGTGGCACTTTATCAAACGCCTTTTTAAATCCAAATAAATACAGTCAATCCATCCCCTCTCTCTCTCTCGTACTCTATCAACTATTCTATAGTAGAAACTCAGTAAATTTGTTACACACGACCGACCTTTTCTAAAACCAAATTGGCTATTTGATAATTTGTTATCTTCAAGAAACTCGATCCATTGTTTCTTTATTACTCTTTCACACATCTTGCATATTTCATTAGTTAGTGATACCGGTCTGTAATTTAAAGGTTCTTCCTTCCTTCCTTTCTTATATGGGAACCACCTCAGCTTTTTTCCATTCTACTGGTACTGTTCCATTTTCTATTGAGCATTTTATGATGTTGTATATAGGACTTGCTAGTTCTTCCCTACATTCTTTTAATATTCTGCCTGAGACTTCATCCGGTCCCATTGTCTTCTCTTCATCCAATTCCATCATCAACTCTTTTATTTCAAGCTTGGTTACTTTAATCTCTTTCATATAGTCGGTCTCTCTATTACCCTGTGGTCTTTCGAATTTGGATTCCTTAGTAAAGATCTCTTGAAATTTACTATTTAACAGTTCTGCCATACTTTTTGGGTCTTCCACTATCCCGTTCTCTCCTTTCCTTTTAACCTTTCTATTGTTTCTTTATGCCTTATTTTTCCATTTATGAATCTGTAGAACAATTTCGGTTGCTCCTTACATTTTTCAACAATGTCCTTATCATAGTTTCTTTCCTCTTCCTTCCTCACCTTAGCATATTCATTTCTCGCTGCTTTGAAGTTTTACTTATTTTCCGGATTTCTATTTCTCCTCCACCTTTTCCATGCTCCATCTCTTTTCTCCTTTGCCCTAGCACACCTTGCATTAAACCAATCTTTCTTTCCTTTTTCTTTAGGTCTATATTTTGGGACATATTCTCTGACTCCTGTTTTGTATATTTCCAAAAATAAGTTATATTTCTCTTGCACCCTCTCTGAGTTTTCCATCTCCTCCCAGTTAACGTTTTTAAAATAGTTCTTGAGATTCTCAATATCAGCCTTTCTGTAATTTAATCGGTCTCCTTTGTATGATTCGTCTCTATCTTCCTTTCCCTCTTCTATATCCATTTCTAATATTACATGGTCACTCTTTCCCAATGGGCACTTATATCTTATATCATCGTTTATTTGTATACCCTTGTAAAAACTAGGTCCAATCTTGCCGGCTCATCGTTTCCTCTGAATCTTGTGTTTTCCTTTACTCTTTGGTCCATCATATTATCTATCATTAGGTTCAGGAATCTATCTCCCAGGCTTCTTCCCCCATACCACTTTCATAATTTTCCCAGTCCACCTCCTTACAGTTGAAATCTCCTACTAATATCACTTTTCTCCTTTCTTTAATGATTCTCGTTAGACTCCTTATTGTGTCATCTATCATGTCTTTATATTCTTGATTGGTCCATGAATTTGTTTTTGGTGGCACATATGTTCCAATGATTGTTAACTCTTTTTATTAATATGCATCTTAATATACAGTACTTCTGCTTTTCCTTCCCACACTCCACTTGATTTACCACTATCTCCTTCCTTAACATCATCATGACTCCTCCTCCTCCTTTACCCACTCTGTCTCTCCTCCATATATTATACCTATTATCCATGTCTATTTTATTGCCTCATTTAATTTTGTTTCACCAGGCATACAATATCTGGTTCTTCTTTCTTTATGTAATCTCTTAATTCTAATTTACTTGATAAAACCCATCTATGTTTGTATACATCATTTTTAATCTCTTGTTCTTATCATTTTTAGTTAAACTTGCTCCATTTTTTCTCTTCCTTCTCTTTTATATACCATTTCCTTATCCTGTCTCCTAGAATTCTCCAAAAATGCCTTCTTCTCCTCCTCTGACCTTTCATTATTTTTTTTCCCTTGCTTCTGCCACCAGTTCATTGTGTCTCTTCCTTTCTTCCTCATTTCTATTTTTCTATATATATATATATATATATATATATATATATATATATCCTTGCAAACTTCTGTTTCTCTGAGTTTTGTCATTCTATATAGTATTTCTTCTGTTGCTGCTTGTGATTTTAGTAGCATCTTAATTGGTCTCACTGTTCCTTCTTGATATGGTCCCATTCTGTGAATTTCTTCTACTTCCTCTTGGAAGTTCTGTCTTTCCTCGTCATTTAGATTCTTTAGTAGGTCTTTGACTGATTTCATTTCCTCTTTTTCCATTCTTGGTCTATATTTTACATTTTTTTTCTTTCAGGCCAAAAGTAATTACACTTTTTTTCTGCAATTTCTCTTACTAGATTTTTTTTTCTTAACGAGTCCTATAATTTTGTTTGCCATATTTTCATCTTTTTCTTTTAACTGTTCTTGAAACACTTCCTGAAAATTTTGCTTGTCTTTCTTATCTTGGACTCTCCATGCCTGTACTTATTTTTTTAATCACGTCCTGTACTCTTTCCTCTTCTTTGTTTACTAGATCTTTCAGTTCCTCTTTTTCTTTCTTGGCTTTACCAAGTCCTTCTTCCATCTGTTTCTTGTACTTGGCTACTTCCTTTTTCAGTTCCTCGTTTTCTGCTCTTAGCCTAACTTCGTTTTCTTCCACTCTTTTTATCCTTTCTTTCAATTTCTGGAACTCTTTTTCCTGTTCTTCGTTCTCTTTAATTCCCATACTCTTCTTTATCCATTTATTCAATTTTCGTTCAATAGTTAACAGTCTCTTAAGTAGGAAAGTATTTGCCGTATCAAAACCTTCGAATGCCCTCTCACCCTCATCAACATATTCATCCTCTTCTTGCATTCTTTCCCTGGTCTCATACCTGCATTTAGATGTAATCTCTTCCTTACTCATGCTTCTCTAACACTGTATTCATGAAAACGAGTCTACACTACTCGCCCAGGCCTCTGCAAACACAAACAACAGGTAGTGGGGATCAGCTGATGCTCGGAGCGACGGCACAGCGTCCTTCCTCGATCGTGTGTGTGTGTGTGTGTGTGTGTGTGTGTGTGTGTGTGTGTGTGTGTGTATTTACCTAGTTGTATTTACCTAGTTGTAGTTTTACAGGGCCTGGGCTTTATGCTCGTGTGGTCCCGTCTCCATATATATATGTGCGTGTGTGTGTGTGTGTGTGTGTGTGTGTGTGTGTGTGTGTGTGTGTGTGTGTGTGTGTGTGTGTGTGTGTGTGTGTGTATTCACCACGGTCGTCTGCTGGTCACCCAGCCAGTCTTTCCCATTACGGAGCGAGCTCTGAGCTCATAGACCGATCTTCGGGTAGGACTGAGACCACAACACACTCTACACACCGGGAAAGCGAGGCCACAGCCCCTCGAGTTACATCCCGTACCTATTTACTGCTATGTGAACAGGGGCCACAGTCCACACATTAAGAGGCTTGCCCATTTGCCTCGCCGCCCCGGGACTCGAACACGGCCCTCTCGATTGTGAGTCGAATGTGCTAACCACTACACTACGCGGTGTGTGTGTGTGTGTGTGTGTGTGTGTGTGTGTGTGTGTGTGTGTGTGTGTGTGTAATTCACCACGGTCGTCTGCTGGTCACCCAGCCAGCCTTCCCCATCACGGGGCGAGCTCAGAGCTTATAGACTGATCCTCGGGTAGGATTGAGACCACAACACACACTCCACACACTAGGAGAGCGAGGCCACAACCCCTCGAATTACATCCCGTACCTACTTGCTGCTAGATGAACAGGGGCTACACATTAAGAGCCTCGTTCATTTGCCTCGCCGCGCCCAGGACTGGGTGGTCGTAAGCCGAGTGTGCTACCCACTACACTACGCGGTGTGTATGTGTGTAATTCACTACGGTCGCTTGCTGGTCATCCAGCCAGCCTTCCCCATTACGGTGTGTGTGTGTGTGTGTGTGTGTGTGTGTGTGTGTGTGTGTAATTCACCTCGGTCGACTGCTGGTCACCCAGCCAGTCTTCCCCATTACGGAACAAGCTCAGAGCTCACAGACCGATCTTCGGGTAGGACTGAGACCACATCAACACACAACACACACCGGGAAAGCGAGGCCACAACCTCTCGAATTACATCCCGTACCTATTTACTGCTAGATGAACAGGGACCACACAATAAGAGGCTTGCCCATTTGCCTCGCCGCTTACCAGGACTCGAACCCGGCCCTCTCGATTGTGAGTCGAACGTGCTAACCCAAGGCCGCCTGGAGACAAGGCCAGATCACAGTTTCGCGGGTCTCCTGATACGTCATCAGCCGACGATCGGCTACCGGTCTTCGCCTCAGTTAGTTTGGAATGGACAGCGGTGGGGTACGCTCAAGGCCGCCTGGAGAACACGCTTCGCGTGACTTACTTTCCATTATAAAACTACTTGTGACAATGCCTTCTACTTGCTGTGTACCTTACTGCAAAGGCAATTACAAAACTGGTCCAAGAGTGAGTGTATACCGATTCCCTCAACAGCCTGAGCTTCGGAGGAAATGGTTACAAGCCATCAGGAGGAAGCATTTCACTCCAACTCATCACAGCAGGGTAAGCACTATACAGGTATTTGTTGTTTTGCATGATCTACTTGCTAAGTTACGAATTGGGTACTTTCCTGTTATTGCCCCACCACTAATTTTAGTTAGGTTAGGTTAGGTTTAAGATAGGTTAGGTTAGAAAATTAGTTAACCTAACCTAACCTATTCTAACCTAAGATAAAGAAAATCAAATACAATAGAAAAATCAGAAAATTAGTGGTGGGACAATAACAGGAAAGATACTCTTTAAAAGATTAAAGCAAAGATACAAATTTATTACCTTATTATGAAATTTGTTTATACTGACTACATTATGAGTAAAAGCTACTAACTTAAATCTTTAAAAATAATACATTAACTGTAATTAAATACATGTATAAGATGCTTAAAATAGGCAAAGATTTGTGAATATTAATACTAATGAGAAATATACAGAGTATTTAAGAAGAGATAGAGAGTGAGAGAAGGGAGAAATATATAGAGAAAAAAATAATACAAATATTTCTAGCTATTAATACTCATTATTGCAATAATAGTGCTGTGTTACTGAGATCATTATTTAACACAAACTGTTTAAGTTTGTGTTTGAATGTGGCAATGCTGCAGTTATGTGGTACATGTCTTGCAATATTATTGTAAGGCGCACTGGTTAGGTAAAGATATATTTCTATATTCTGATTTATTCTGTATTTTGTATGCATCATTAGTACGTTCGTCCCGTCTCGTACAGGCTAGATACCTGTCCTGTTAGACTTGAGACGCGTCTGTTTTTAGTTGCCATACAGTAAATCATGTAATGTACTCCTGAACCTTAAAAGGTACTAAAACTACTAACATTAATTTTAGGCCATTTTGATAAAATACACCTCAATCACTAACACACTTTACTAACCACAATATTTAAATGTATAAGTAATTTTTCGTATCATTAGCTGCAACACCACCACGCCTTGCGGTGCTTGCCTGGGCGCGGCACCGCAGATCTTCCTTGGGTGGCGTGACGTTGACAAGTGTGTGCCGTGACTCTTGTGTGTGATTGACTCTGGTGATTTACGGGTGAACAAACTGGTGAAAGACTTTTAGGCCGTGTCTTTTCCTTTAGTGACCCGCCTTTACTCACTATTACATTTATTACAGCTCACGCTCCCACTCGTATCTCTCTTGCCTGTCAAGGTTGACTCTTATAACTCTCTACTTAAGGGCTTCTTACCTCCGACCCACCACCCAAGATATCCCTGCATCACACACACACACATACGCACATCGTCATAAGCGTCACCGCCAACAACCCAATACTGAGTTGTAAAACCATAACTCAGGACTGAGTTATAGTTATACAACTCAGTATAGAGAAACCAACTACAACGAGGATTACGGTCCGTGCCTACAAGAGGTGAGGACCAGGGAACGCTGTACAAATCATCGCGAGAGTGAGCTGATCTGCCTGCCCTACTAGTGGCGCGGCCAACACTCCGGCGCTCCATCTGCCCCGCCACGCGGGGCACCCAGCCTCATCCACCAGCTTCCGCCATCCCTGCTTCGCCGTCTCCTCCCTTCATTGCCGCGAGACTTGCAGCGATTCTGCTACGCTACAACAGCTGACCATTGTGGAGTTTCATATGCCCTATAGCAGTTCTGAACACTAACTTAGTAGGTGAGACAAGCATCTAGCTGACTCTACATTAACGCATGTTAATTACACCACTTGTTTAACACAATAATTTGTGGTAGTTTAAATTATCTCTACATTTTTTATGCCCAAAAAGCTTTGTGGAGAACATGTGTAAAATTCCTTTTTCAGCTATTTAGTTGCTGTATTTTTTTTCTTCTCACCGTTAATGTTTTTCTTGTAGTAACTCTATACTGATCTCAGTGTTCACCTTTAACTTGTATCTCTTTCAAATTGCCTTAAAAAGCATCAGAGAAAAAGGGTGCAGCATTTAAAAAAAATTATGAATAAATAAATAATTAAATAAATAAGTAAACTCAAAACTATACATGAGTGGAAGTAATAACTCTACCTTACAGCAATTAGCTGGTGCATTTAATAAACTACGTGTTTCGGATAAAACAGAGGAAAACTCTGCCGTTGTCGAAGTCAGCCGTGACAGTAGGAGAGAAGTAAGTAGTTCAACAGTTACTGAGGAAACTGATAATAATACTCGTGTGTTGAGAAGTGGTAGCCAACACCTTAGAGTTCCTCCAACTTCTCTTACCCAAACTAACCTTTCTGTTACTGTGTTAAGCACACCAACTGTCACCATGTCTACACAACCTAACACAACAACTAATACCACATCTAGTGCTTCTACTAGTCAAGCTAGTAACCAACCCCAGTACAACCTACACCTCCCGTTAAAATACTAAACATGGGAGCAGGTATTCGTGAGTTCACTGGGAAGGATTCAGACTTCACTGCTAGAGATTATGTATCTCTTTGTGAAACCACTATGACCCAATGCGGTATAGTTGATGATGTGGATAAAATCCATTTCCTGCGCTCTCACCTAAAAGCTGGTTCCCAGCCCATGAGACTAATGGAAGCTGCGATATTTGTGGAACCAGGGAGAGAGAAGGACTATGCTACCTTCCGCGAACATTTTTCCGTGCCGGTAACATATACCTGTTGAACTACCAGTCGAAGGCAGGTAGCGTCGACTCACTGGCAGGGTGAAGATAGGCATAAGTTCCACAGGTAATCAGACAGGTAATGAGTGCCAGATGTAGTACTTCAGGAGCAGCAGGGTTTTGTGGTCGAGCGGCATATAATTTATATTAGTTTTTTTTTTTTGGTTTATGGGAAAGTATACTCCCTGTTGTGGCTTAAGTGTATTAAGTTATTAGTTTATACAATCCTATGTACACGGTGAATAAAGGCGGGTCACTTAAGGAAAAGACACGGCCTAAAATTCTTTCACCAGTTTGTTCACCCGTAAATCACCAGAGTCAATCACACACAAGAGTCACGGCACACACTTGTCAACGTCACGCCACCCAAGGAAGATCTGCGGTGCCGCGCCCAGGCAAGCACCGCAAGGCGTGGTGGAGGTGTTGCAGCTAATGACACGAAAAATTACTTATACATTTAAATATTGTGGTTAGTAAAGTGTGTTAATAATTGAGGTGTATTTTATTAAAATGGCCTAAAATTAATGTTAGTAGTTTTAGTACCTTTTAAGGTTCAGGAGTACATTACATGATTTACTGTATGGCAACTAAAAACAGACGCGTCTCAAGTCTAACAGGACAGGTACGAGACGGGACGAACGTACTAATGATGCATACAAAATACAGAATAAATCAGAATACAGAAATATATCTTTACCTAACCAGTGCGCCTTACATTATTCCATATTATTGCACCTTTATATCTAAATGTTTTCTGCATCATGGCTGTCCTACATAATGGTACATGAATTTTATGACTGTCTTGTTATATGGGAGTGAACCTGATGATTCCTGAGAAACATATCATTGAATATTGGGGCAAACACCTATTGTTGTATCTATACATTAGCTTACTGACAGTGAATATATAAATTTTATGTAGAGGCAGTACTTGTAGTGAAAGGAATAGTGGTGCAGTATGATCCCTGTAATTTTCAGATGCAGTAATCCTGATAGCTTTTTTCTGCATTTTGAATAAAGAATCAATATGGGATCTGCTTGCACTACCTCTATTCCATATAGTAGGTAAGGGTATATAAAGCTAGTATATATTATAATGAGGGTTGACTTACACAAAAATTTCCTAGGTTTGACTAACATTCCAATTCCTTTGGCAATTTTGGTTTTAGTTTGACATACTCAGACCAAGATAGTTGTATCAATCATAACCCCTAAAACCCCTTATTGGAGCATTTATAATTTTTTATGGCCTCTGCTACTGCTTTAAAAACTCTGGATAATCCAAGCTACATGTAGGTACCTTAATTGAGTGCAATTACCTATCCAAGCATTCTGTGATAATCCAAGCTTTGAAATGAAAATTATACACTAAGTTTGTCTTTACTCAGGCAATGTGACTTTGCTAGAAGATTATTAGGATTATGTTACTAGTTACCTTATTATTTTTATTATTATTATTATTATTATTATTATTATTATTATTATTATTATTATTATTATTATTATCAATATTATATTATTACTTATTACTAGAGTTTTTTCTTTACAAAGCAATTGTATAGACTTGTGATGGATCGAATAGTTATTAATAAAATGTACTATGTGTTTCTAAAGAACTTTTCGTTTAATATTTGATAACCTATCCTTGAGCGTTTTGTTCTACAATAATGTGTGTGTGTGTGTGTGAGAGATTCACTGTTTGATCTGTTGCAGTCTCTGACGAGACAGCCAGACGTTACCCTACGGAACGAGCTCAGAGCTCATTATTTCCGATCTTCGGATACGCCTGAGACCAGGCACACACCACACACCGGGACAACAAGGTCACAACTCCTCGATTTACATCACGTACGTACTCACTGCTAGGTGAACAGGGGCTACATGTCAAAGGAGACACACCCAAATATCTCCACCCGGCCGGAGAATCGAACCCCGGTCCTCTGGCTTGTGAAGCCAGCGCTCTAACCACTGAGCTACCGGGTGTGTGTGTGTGTGTGTGTAACGTCCCGGTTTGCCTTCCAAGAGAGTGGATAGTACACTAGTCCAAGAAGGATTTAAAGATCTAGATTTTAAGGGTGCCGATTTACCTACTCAACCTATCCGAGGCGGCAGTACATGAAAAAAAGAAAAAAAATCATCTCTCCCTCCCTTAACCATATCTTGGCAACTTTCTCCACTCTGGTACCTGACCTTATCATAAGTTGTGTGGGGACAAACAGTACAAATACTAACATATATGACAAATATATTCTTAATAATACAATACTATAATTATATATAAACGCAGCTGGAATCTCTCCTTCACAAAAGCGCCAAGCTCCCCACACTCCTTGTCTACTTATTCTCACTATGGGTACATATTTCCCACAGGCACTTTCTGCTGTGTAATATAGCACCTTATTATACCCAAAACATCACCACTTCACCACCACAATACACCACAACTCTCAATAACTCGGTAGTCAAATTCACCATTTCCCCAGACGCCACCAAAACTCCGACACTCACCACCAGAATTACTGCACAACTACACTCCCCAGACTAGAGCTCCTGACAACCCTTATAGACTCCACCAACGTGATCCTAAACCACAGGACAACACCTTCACACTACGAATTCCTTCACACAATCCTTCCTCACTCCACAAATCACAGAAATCCCTCCATCACCACAAGAATCCGCTTCCCCTCAAAGCAGCCCCTCGCGGTCTCGCCTCCTCTTTTTGTCCTCAGGCAGAGCTGCCAGATCGACTAGCCAATATTTCCCTGCATACAAGCTAAAATTTCCCTTTTCAACCAAGAACTTCCTTATTTCTTATGTTCAGGAATTAAGATCATACAAAACACTAAATTATTTATACATATTCAGGGTCAAAACACGAAATTATTTATTCACATTCAGGGGCAAAAAACGTAAGAGCTAATATTTCTCTCCATAATTTTCCCTTTTTAGCGATTTTTCTTCCCTGTCATAGTCAAAATTTCTCTAAAACAAAGAAATTTCCCTGCATCTGGCACCTCTGTCCTCAGGTAGACGCTCTTACATCGCTTCTCCAAGCTGCTTTTGCACTTGGCATCACTACTCTTAATCCTTCTATTTCAATACATTACATGAACATAAAGCATATAAAAAAAGAAAATAAACACACTACGACAAATCATCTAATACAAATAATTATAATGGTTATGAGTATATAAAACTAAAAATGGGATAAAACAATAAAAAAATGGGTTACTTTTAGTGCCAACTCGGTTAACAGCATAACAGTGTGCGCCACAACACCACTACAACACAAAGCAGACAAAGAGATGAAGGAAGCTAATGAATGGAGGGAAAAAGAGAAGAAAAGTAGAAGTGGAGGAAGAGAAAAAAAAAAGGAAAGATAAAGGAAAAAATTGGCTGGAACGATAGAGAAAAGAGAGAGAGAGAGAGAGAGAGAAGAGTTATTGGTCATTGAGACGCAGAAGCAAACGAAGAAAAGAGATAAATTTGTGAAAAGAAAAACGAAATAACAGTAGGCAGGAGTAAGAAAGGAAAAGTTAAACGGATATAAGAAGAAAAAGAGAAAGGAAAAGAAAAGGAAAAAGCGGGTAAAGAAAAACTATAAAAGTCGAAGATGTACAGAAAAATGAAATGGAGAGACGAAAGAAGATAAGAGAAAATAAGAGAGATTAAATAAAAAAAAAAGCAGAAAAGAAGAAAAAATGATGAAAAGAAGAAGAAAAGGGATGAGAGCAAGGAAAAGAAAATGAAAGAGACCCTAGAAAAAGATACAAGATAAAAGAAAATATTGAGAGAGAGAGAGAGAGAGAGAGAGAGAGAGAGAGAGAGAGAGAGAGAGAGAGAGAGAGAGAGAGAGAGAGGATGCGAATAAGAAATAAAAAGAGAAGATACCAAAAATAACTCAAGAAACATACGAAAAAAATAAAGAAAAGAGAGAAAATTGCAAACGAAAACAAGAATATGAATGGAGAGAGAGAGAGAGAGAGAGAGAGAGAGAGAAAGTGGTGGGTTCATGAATGGAGTAGTGATACAAATGGAGAGCTGAAATAGTATATTAACTCACTCTCACTCTCTCTCTCTCTCTCTCTCTCTCTCTCTCTCTCTCTCTGCTCGAATTATAAAATTAATCTCAAAACCATTTTTTTTCTTCTTCTTCTTCTTCTTGAGAGAGAGAGAGAGAGAGAGAGAGAGAGAGAGAGAGAGAGAGAGAGAGAGAGAGAGAGAGAGAGAGAGCACTACATACAATCAGAGAGGTGTTTAGCAAGATGTCTCACGATTGGATTCCAACAAGAGGCTTCAGTCAGGAGGAGGACGCGGTCAAAATTTGCATAGAGATTGAACTTGGTTTTTCACGAATCAGAATTGACGCAAATCAGCTTCAACGTGTGTGGTGAACTGTGGTGTGGTGGTGGTGGTGGTGGTGGTGGTGGTAGTGAGTGAATGAGTGGAGGTCGTAGTGAGTAACTGAGTGAAAGAGACTTACGGTAGTGGTAGTAATGATAATGGTGGTGGTGACTGTGGTGATGGTGAACAGTGTTGGCGGTGGTTAAGGTGATGGTGAGTGACTGAGTGAAGGAGTCTTCTAGCAATGGTAGTGATGATAATGATGGTAATGGTGGTGAGTCTACAGTTCATGTGAGGTTGTGGTGTTGATGGTGTATGGTTGTGGTAATATCCAACAGTTTTTGAGAGCTGTGTTGTCCAGTGTGGAAAGAGGAATGGTGACTGGTGGTGGTGGTGGTGGTGGTGGTGGTGGTGGTGGTGGTGGCGGTGGTGGCTGAACACAGTTCATCAGTTCACAGTTGATTATAATGGGAAGGAAAGAACGTAAAGGGAAATTATTTAATTTAGAGAGAGAGAGAGAGAGAGAGAGAGAGACAGACAGGCAGGCAGGCAGGCAGGCAGGCAGGCAGACAGACAGACAGACAGACAGACAGACATACAGACAGACAGACAGACAGAGAAACAGACAGACAGAAAGACAGAGACTGAAAAAGAGACAGACAGACAGATAGAAAGAGAGACAAACAGGACAGACAGACAGACAGACAGACAATCACAAAATTATTCTAGCCATTTCAGTTCAATTCAAATATATATCCTTCAAAAACATTAATTCTACGTACGTATATTTTAGTGTGACAATGTGTGTGTGTGTGTGTGTGTGTGTGTGTGTGTGTGTGTGTGTGTGTGTGTGTGTGTGTGTGCGTGCGAGTGTTTCATTTCATTCCTACATCATAAACGCGCAATACACACAGACATAAAGCCAAACACACACACACACACACACACACACACACACACACACACACACACACACACACACACACACACACACACACACACACACACACACACACACACCTCTTCCGGCTGAATATCATCTTTATATTAGCACAATAAACGTCAGACTTTATTCACAAAATATTCCCAAATTATAACGTCTCGGCGGGAAACGTTTGGGGGGAGAAAAATTGTGCTGCTAATATTATGCCTATTCCCCTCTCTCTCTCTCTCTCTCTCTCTCTCTCTCTCTCTCTCTCTCTCTCTCTCTCTCTCTCTCTCTCTACTTTATTAGAGTAAAAAGCTATTTCACTCTTCTAACAACCATTCCTTCCACAACTTTCTTCTCTTCTCTCCCTTCTCTCTTACTGCCTCTAACGTTTCCTTTTCTCTCCCTCTGCTCTCCTCTTCCAGTCACAGCGTCTCCCTAGCCGCTCTCCCAGGTGGACCAAGATCATAATAGCTAATAATGACGACAATAAACTCAGTTGTTGCGTTTGTAATTAAATTGTTTTATGCCGCCGAAGAAAAATTGGCAGATTTAGTGAACACACACGCTCGCACTCACGCACACACGCAGAGAGAGAGAGAGAGAGAGAGAGAGAGAGAGAGAGAGAGAGAGAGAGAGAAATGGACTGACGAAGACTAGAAGACTGACCGACTAACTGACAAATAAATGAAGAGAAACACAGGCTGACAGATAAACAGATAGAGAAATAGACAGACAGACAAACACGGACAAAATACTTGGCACCATTATCTTAACGACCTCTTCTCTTCTTTCCTCTTTGCCTCCTTAGCCCTCCTTCCAGATCCTTCCTTTTCCATTCCAGCCTTTTCCTCTGCCCATCTCTCTTGCCTCGCTGCCTGTGTCGTGGGAGCGCGTAGTGGTGATGATGTAATAACACGACGGGAGGCACGGGTGATCTTCAATAATGTAGTAATATGAGATGAGTACAATGGCAGCGTGGAGTGAGTGGAGTTTGGGTCGGTTTAGTCCTCCTTCCTACCCCCATGGAAGCACTGATTGAGCCCGGATAAGGTTAAGTTAAGGTTCACACTTATTGGTCGAGCCACATGCCAAGTCTATCCTGGATTGCCAAACGTTGCTGCACAATTGGTGGCAGTGGTGGGACTGAGAGTATGAACAATTAACTCTCAGTAATGATATACCGAATATTCACTTCTATCTTCACATTAAAGAAATGCGGAGGCACGCACGTACACAACACGAACAAGCACGCGTGCACACACACACACACACGCACACACACACACACACACACACACACACACACACGGCCCGGTAGCTCAGTGGTTAGAGCGCTAGCTTCACAAGCCAGAGGACCAGGGTTCGATTCCCCGGCCGGGTGGAGATATTTGGGTGTGTCTCCTTTCACGTGTAGCCCCTGTTCACCTAGCAGTGAGCAGGTACGGGATGTAAATCGAGGAGTTGTGACCTTGTTGTCCCGGTGTGTGGTGTGTGCCTGGTCTCAGGCCTATCCGAAGATCGGAAATAATGAGCTCTGAGCTCGTTCCGTAGGGTAACGTCTGACTG
>NC_059300.1:20710755-20725755 GCF_017591435.1 Portunus trituberculatus
CATATCTTGAGATTCTGCTTTGTTTAGTTAATAAAAGGTTGATACAAAAAAGTCGTGACGAAGATGGGATAACTTTCAGAGCATGCTACACCGAGGCCACATGCGCCACCGAAACCAGCAGTCCTCTGTAGTAGTTTGCAAATTTCAGAGACAACTATTGGCATTCCGGGTTCCTACGCAGCGGTAACTGCCATATAACTCGGAATAAGGTCCCTCAGCGGCGATTATTGCATCTGAGTGACTCATAACAAACACATTGCGAGGGAAACACTGATTCACTAGAGTTGATTTTGATGTACGTAAAATAATATGTATTTAGGCTTCTGTGTCAGTTAAAGACAGAATAATGTTAATCTTTACTCTTATGCG
This sequence comes from Portunus trituberculatus, assembly GCF_017591435.1. Taxonomy (NCBI): domain Eukaryota; kingdom Metazoa; phylum Arthropoda; class Malacostraca; order Decapoda; family Portunidae; genus Portunus; species Portunus trituberculatus. The sequence goes on from NC_059300.1 coordinate 20,711,125, forward strand.
CTCATTAATTACAGTAATCGCCAATAATTAAAAACTATCGAAAAGAAATACCTTCATACTTATTTGGTCTCTGGTAAACTCTGGAACTCCCTACATGCTTCCGCATTACCTATATGATCTGATCTAATTTAAGAAGGTTACAAGACACATATCCCTTTCTTTTGGCTAACTCTCTTGAACCCGTACGAGTACCCTGAATACTAAGTGGCCTCTTTGTTTACTCTTTCTTTTGCCCTTGGCACTTACATAAGAATCTGAAAAAAAACGACATGGATCTATCTGGATCCCTGCAGTGGCACCGTCACTATCCACCGTGACAGCGCCATCCCTCCTCTACTGTTCGGATTCTGTTTCATCTTTTGCTCTCTCTTTCATTCTGTTTTGTTCAATTATATCTACCTATCTTTGTGCTGTTTTCCCTGTAGATGTTTCATTATGGCTTTAGAAAATTTTCTTGTTGTCACTACTACGAATTTCGTAAAGGAATGCAGGACAAAAAGTAAAAGAATAAAAAGTAAGATGAAAAAGTGACAAAAAAGTAACGAGAGAAAAGTAACAAGGAAGGAACAGGAAAAAAGGGTAACAAAAATACTGAATGCTATTTGTTTCTATTTCGGAGCTAACCAAATCTAACCTAACCTAACCACTATTAGCGTTTTTTCCTTAAGTAGAATTACTACTGTTACTTTTTTCATAAGTCTTCATAGCAACTTTTTTCCGTTAAATTTTTCTTGATACTTTCTTTCCGAGCATCTAACGAAGAATGGATCGAAGGCCAGTGTTCTGAAACGCTTTGCTCTCACCACGACTATTTTCAAAGACCACATGTGCCATTAATATGTGCCATTAATAGTATAGAAATTCTGTCAATCCGTCAATAGAACCATAAAAAACACCTTTAAAAATCCACGTAACTACTAGTATTTTGAAACGCTTTGCTCTTTCACCACGACTATTTTCAATGACGACAGAGATGACTAGCCGGGTTGTTAGGAGTGGTTGTACCGTTAATAGTATAGAAATCCTGTCAATCTGTCAGCAGAGGCATTAAAAAAAAAAAAAAACATCTTTAAAAACCAACGTACCTTCGACAGAAACATTAAGAAAGTAGTAGAAATTAAGACGAAAAGTTACGGGATATGGTTCTGTCTGTCCGTCTGTTTGTCTCTGTCCGCCTTGCATTCTTTAATTCAGTATAGCCTTAATCTACATACCGGTGCTGCGTCCAGTCTACCTTGCAAGCAGAGTGGGTGAGTTAGATATTGATTGAATGGACGAGTATGTAAATTATTAAACGAAGTACAGAGTGATTTATTAGTGAGTAAACAAGGAAACAAAAGTAACTTAGTAGTAAATGAGGAATAAATCATTATGTGAATCAATGGAATGAACGAATTGAAAGAGAGAAAGAGAGAGAGAGAGAGAGAGAGAGAGAGAGAGAGAGAGAGAGAGAGAGAAAGAAGGGAGCAGGCGTCTTTTGTGCTAATGATGGGAGAGAAACTGAGAAAACTTTTTGATATTGCAAACCTGATGAGTAAGCTAAAAGGAAAGTGACTCTCTCTCTCTCTCTCTCTCTCTCTCTCTCTCTCTCTCTCTCTCTCTCTCTCTCTCTCTCTCTCTCTCTCTCTCTCTCTATCATAAACTTTTCATAGTGACACGAAAAGTTGTTTGTCGTGTTTTCTTGTTCCGCATCTTAGTTTACAGATTAATTTTGCACCCTTTTTACCTAACACACACACACACACACACACACACACACACACACACACACACACACACACACACACACACACACACACACACACACACACACGCAGCTTTCCTTTTTCACAATCATATCCTTCCCAGTGATATTTTTCATTGTACGGATCAAACAAGGAAAAACGAGGAGATGGTGGAGAAAGAGGAGGAGGAGGAGGAGGAGGAGGAGGAGGAGGAGGAGGAGGAGGAGGAGGAGGAGGAGGAGGGGGAGGAGGAGGAGGAAGAGGAAGAGGAAGAGGAAGAGGAAGAGGAGGAAGAGAAGAAGAAGGAAATGAATAATCCAGTTTGTTTCTTTGTTCGTTAATCTCTCTCTCTCTCTCTCTCTCTCTCTCTCTCTCTCTCTCTCTCTCTCTCTCTCATCCACTAACATTCTAACTCTTAGGTGCCTGGCTGAGCCCAATATCTGCGAGCTTCATGAGAGCTAATGGGCAGTATTCGTATTGGAAGGCTGGCCAGTTACTCACTTTGCCTTGTGTTTGTCATGCTTTGGTGAACACAGGGAAGATGAGCTGTAGGTACATTTTTCAACATTTTATTTCTTTTAGCTCTGTAGAGATGATTAGCCTGGTTTTCATGTTATTTATTATACTCGTGTGGGAAATTTGCTAAACTGCCAGGAAAATCACTAAAATCGCTTGAGGTTAAATAAATCTTAACATTATCAATTAAAGCATGTCAATCGTTTTTTAAGGCTATAGAGGTGATTAGTCTGATCTTCATGTGTATTTGTTGTAGTAATGTTGTAGAAATTTTGCTATATCATCAGTAAAATCACTGAAACTACTTGAAATCAAATTAATCCCATTAATTTTAACTAAAGCATGTCAATCGTTGTTTAAGGCTGTAGAGGTGATCAGTCTGCTTTCCATTATTTCTTATTGTACTGATGTAGAATTTTTGCTAACTTATCAGTAAAACCACTAAAACGCCTTCGAAAGAAGTAAAGCCTCACATTTTCAAGTAAAGTACCTATGTTAACTGTAGTCAAGGTCAGACAATGATGCGACAACAATTTTTCCCTGAAGTCAAGCGTTGCAGTTCGTGGCATCCAACTGTTTATTCTTTTACGCATTTCCTCACAAAGTATGCTTATTTTCACAATACAGAGATGATAAGTTATGTTCCCAAGAATGTTTTCCTTATTGATCGTGAAGAATTCCTGTTGAAAATTCTTTATAATCCTGAAAGCTTCGCTGGGAACCCATATAACATCCGTAAATGTAAGACACAAAATGGATAAAATTAAGACTCAGTAAGAAACTCATAAGGGTGATGTAATTATTCCCTGCTGAATGTGAAGGAAAGGGTTTACATCATATTCTTACACCGATCCGTGTTTTGAAATGCTTTTAGTTATAATTGGAACATATAAAAAAAAAATTACTGCATAAGACAGATTATTGTGTGTCCTTGTTAGTGACAAACTGACAATGCAGTACCCTTGTCAGAATATCCATAGAATCATGAAACCATTCTTTGAATCACCAATATTTATTTGAAGTAGTGGAGAACTAGACACCGAAACGCTGGAGGATGGAGTTCCTAATCCTTTCCTATCACAAGACTCGAGGTTCAGACTGAAAAGTGATGAGAACCTGTGTGTCAAGGAGCAATTCAGCGTCTGCCCTCCACCTTTAACCTGCCAATGCCACGACCAACACGCAGCCAAGGGTTACATTGTGTCGCGGACTAGCTGATACCTAACGCGGCGGCAACAAAAGGTGAGCTGGCTCATGATCATGTATTGGAAAGCTCACCGCCAGCCTTCTGGTGATGGTGGAGGGACACAGGGCTTGCTGGCACGGAACTAACACGCCTTCAAGCAGTTCTGTTCATTCACCAAACAAGATACATTCATTAGATGAGCCTCACTGAAATCGAGTCATTTGTGAATGCAGCGAGAGATCGATGCTCTGCTGGAGATGTTTTGTTCTGTACTTGACTCTTTAAAGCTGAAAATGCAAATAGATCATTAATTTGGCAGCGATGACTATCTGTGAGATGATTCAGGTGATCTTTTTTTTATCATATTCTACATCATTAGTCAGGATTTTGTGACAATTTCTTCCCAGTTTTCCTCTGCAATACTTTCGTTTTTCAGGATATAAACCTTAATCTTTGCCTCATTACCTTAAATTCTGCCTGGGAGCCAATTTTAGCCGGCGCGAGACGCAGGGAACATATTTCAGGCAGCGAACACTAATACCGCCAGGCAGCTCAAGTGACTATTGCCTGAAGTGCTTCCAGTAAGACGAGTGGCGCCCACGTGTGTGTGTGAGTGTGTTGAGAGAGAGAGAGAGAGAGAGAGAGAGAGAGAGAGAGAGAGAGGAGATTACTATTATCATCACTATCATTATTATTATTATTATTATTATTATTATTATTATCATTATTATTATTGTTATTATTAATATCATTATTATTATTATCATTATTATGATCATTATTGTTTATTGTTGTCATTATTGTTAATAATAATAATAATTATTATTATTATTATAATTATAATAATAATAATAATAATAATAATAATAATAATAATAATAATAATAATAATAATCGTAATAATAATAATAATAATAATAATAATAATAATAATAATTATTATTATCATTATCATCATTATTATTATTATTATTACGATTATTATTATTATTATTATTATTATTATTATTATTATTATTATTATCATCATTATTATTACAATTATTGTCATTATCATCATTATTCAGTTATCATCATTACTAATGTTACAAAACCATGCACTCACACACACACACACACACACACACACACACACACACACACACACACACACACACGTCACCACTGCATATATATCGTATCTAGCAGCCATGTTATTAACACTTTCATTTGCAAGACCGTTATCCCACAACTACCTGCAACTTTAAGTATTACGCTTACCTGAATACCTATGTAGCTTAAATGAAAAAAAAAAAGAAGCAAACTTTATTGTCTTCTCAATGCTAACAAAGGACAACCAAAGCAGTAAGAGTTGATATTTTTTTTCTTTCAAGGGGGAATCATCTGCTTTAATATGAATCTGTCCTTAGTCTTCAATAGAGATACCCCGTCAAGGTCCATCATGTGGGAGTAGACAGTAGAGGGTGGAGACGGTGGAAGGGAGTGGATGGTGGCTGGCAGGTGGAGGGAGTAGGTGGGTAGCGGAGGTGCATCAGGCCAGGTCGCTATATAGCACAGTACAAGGACCAGTCACGCGTGGATGAACCTTTTCTACTTGTACAATAGCGTTGAGAGGAGGTAAATGTTTCCCTTTCCTTTTATGTCAGAGCGTCCCACTCGCATACACATGGCTATAAACGTGTGTATGCGAGCGTTCACGTACACAAGGACTTATTGAGAAAGTTAAACAAAACAGATAATAATCATATAATCAGTAATACGTTTTTGATATGTTCAGCCTAGATAGATAAATAAATAAATAGAAGTAAACAGAGAAATACAATAACAGCAACAACTACTACAACAGCAACATCAAAAAGAACCGGATATTTTCCTTTCTCCTTTCTCTCCCCTTTGTCCTTCTTCCTCTTGCCTTTTCTTCTACCCCTTCTATACTCTTGCTTCCTCTCTCTTCACCGGTTTCTCCATTCTCGCACCCTCCTCTTTCCCTCTCCCTTGTTTCTATGACGTCTTTGCTGTCAATACCCACTTACATTCTTTGTATGCCGTTCCCTGCTCACTTCACAAATCTTTCACCTAATTCCTTCCTCTTCTAATGAATAAAGATCTCAGTCAATTTTGTATTAAATGCACTGATTTATGAATTCATAACATCTGTTATTACTACTTGTTAAAAGTCATTTACCACGTTCACTTTCATTATATTTAGCTTTTCTTCTTACCCTCAAGTTCTCTGATTTGCTGTGACTATCAATTGCCCAGTTCTGCATCGGGATTGTCAGATGATGAGAGGACACAAGATTGCAGGCAGTGAGTGCTTGTGTTGTAAGTGTTTACCAACCGTCATGTTCTAAACGAAGACTGCCAGCAGATGCGAGGACTTAAGACAAGGATGAACACAAAACGCATCATTAGTGTGTGCTGCGTTGTGAGTGTCTATGAATCGTTGGGTTCTGAATGGATACTGTCAAGTGATCTGAGTACTTATTATTGAGAGAAAAACACAAAACACAGTGGAAGTGAACGGAATTCACTGCATATCTTACCACGAATGTACTGTACCAGCACACCCAGATTATGAACAAAACCCACAACCTTCTTTATTATCATTCCTATTAATTTCATCGTGACTACTGTAAAACTAGTCTTACTGCACAAGTCTACTCTAACAATTACAAAGAACATATCAGTCAGACATACAATGTACGAGACAGTTTGGCACCAAAGTCCATAATGGATTTTTCTCATCAAGACTGTTTTCAAAGGCCATCAAAATTATCGTTCAGGTTCTCATGTATGTTCTTCCCGCTGATGGTGTAGTTACTTGTTAAACTATTACCAGAATCATACAAAAAATATTTACTAAAGTTTGTGTCTTATTACATTGATTGTTACAAGGTTTAACATAAGGATTGTGATGGGTGTTTTGGTGTGACGAGTGGTAATTTAACCTTTATCCTGCATCGTTAATTGCAAGAGGAAAACGATAAACCCACTAACCCCACTCTAAAGATAGTTATTACGAGATACAGTCTAAAAATACATTGCGAACACAATTGACAATTGAATTAATTTGCATCTCACTCTGTTAAAACCAGCCGAATCAAAATAGTGAAACTTTTAAGAATACGGGTTATCATCTTAAAACAAACGACAATACCTCAAGAACGTTTGTGCACCCTTGTGGTCTTCGTGCGTACCCCACGCTGAAAACTACGGTACAAAATCACTGGGTACATATTCTAATAAACCTGAAATTCACCTTCTTACGCCATGAAACTTTGACGTATTTTCTCCGCCACATCATATTTTACCTGCTAATAATTGTTTGCATGATAGTGACAATAGTTCATAGTTGAGTATCCACGTGACTTCAGTTGACAAAACATCACTACAGACGATAAAAGGCTGAAATCACTCAATCACTTCTCTAAACTTAGTTCACACCTACACAAAGCTTGAGAAGTCACGTCAGTCAAAGAATCTCACTTTAATTTCCTCATTCCACCTCCACACTAACCTACTCTCCTCTCATTCCACTTCATCATTTGTTTACTTCTGTCTCCTCTTATTTGTTTCTTAGATCTTTCCACCATTATCTATCTCTATATCCTTCCCCTCATCCTTTCACGCCTGTCAAAGGATCACACTTTAATTTCCTTCTTCCACCTCCCCCACTAATTACTCTCCACTCATTCCACTCCATCATCCCCTTACCTTTGCCTCCTTCCACTTATCTTTTCCCTCCTTTCACTCTTATATTTCTGACTCCTTCCTCCTCCATTCCTACTACCCCATACCTCACACAACCACCCCACAACCTCCTCCTGTTTCCTATGCCCTATACTCCACTCCACTCCTCCACTCCCCTTGTCCAGTCACTCCACGTGCCTCCCCTCCCTTCTCCTCCCTTCCTGTCCCCCATTCCTCTCCATTCGTCCCTTTCCCCTCTCTCCCTCCCCCACGTCCCCGTCCCATGCCCTTCTGTAGAGTCAACATGGAATGGGAATGTAGGTAACGAAGCCGAACCGAAATTCCTGAGGCGACCATTCCGGGTTAGAGGAATAAAGAGAACCGGCGTCACCCATTTCAAGATTGCGCGCACACACACACACACACACACACACACACACACACACACACACACACACACACACGTATACACACACATAGGGGAGAGAGGAGGAGGAGGAGGAGGAGGAGGAGGAGGAGGAGGAGGAGATAGGAAGGACGAACGAATAAGTATGAAAGGAGAAAGAAATCAGAAATGGAATTGGTGGACACGTATACGGAAGGGAATAAAGGAGAGAGAGAGAGAGAGAGAGAGAGAGAGAGAGAGAGAGAGAGAGAGAGAGAGAGAGAGAAGGGGGATGGATAAATCGGAGAGCAATGTTGGCAGGGAAGGAATCATGTAAAAAAAAAGAGAGGAAGAGGAGAATTCAGGACTGTGAAAGGAATCCTGAAACGGAGAACAGGAATCCGAGAGGAGGAGGAGGAGGAGGAAGATATGGTGGTAGTGCTAATAGTGGTAGTGAATGGTAGAAAGAGGAACATACGATCATTAATACATTGAAAAATAAACTTGTAAACCAGTAAGTTTGTAAGATTGAGATTAAATTTTCTAAGAGTCAGGGAGTAAGCTTTTAAGTCAGTGAGTAAGCTTGTAAGAGTCACTGAATAAGCTTGTAAGAGTCAGCGAGTAAGCTTGTAAGTCAGCGAGCAATCCTATAAGAGTTAGCGAGTAACCATGAGAGTGTTAGCGAATAAAAGCGTGTACGAGTCGGCGAATAAGCTTGTAAGAGTTAGAATAAGCTTGTAAGAGTTGGAGTAAGCTTGTAAGAGTTGGAGTAAGCTTGTAAATCAGCGAGTAAGCATGTAAGAGTCAGCGAGTAACCATGTTAGAATCAGCGAGTAAGCTTGTAAGTCAGCGAGTAAGCTTGTAGGAGAGTAAGCTTGTAAGAATCAGCGGGTAAGCTTGTAGTCAGCGAGTAAGAATGTAAGAGCTAGACTAAATTTCTAAGTCAGTAAGTAAGCTTGTAAGAGTTAGAGTAAGCTTGTAAGAGTTAGAGTAAGCTGATAAGTCAGGGAGTAAGCTTGCAAGAGTTAGAGTAAGCTTGTAAGAGGAAGCGAGTAAGCTTGTAAGAGTAGGAGTACGCTTGTAAGAGTCAGCGAGTTAGCTTGTAAGTCAGCAAGTAAGCTTGTAAGACTTCGAGTAAGTTTGTAAGAGTTGGAGTAAGCTTGTAAGAGAGTAAGCTTCTAAGAGAGTAAGCTTGTAAGAGTCGGTGAGTAAGCTTGTAAGTCAGCGAGTAAGCTTTTAAATCGGCCAATAAGCTTTTAAGAATCAGCGAGTAATCTTGTAAATCGGCTTGTAAGAATTGGAGTAAGCTTATAAGAGTCAGCGAGTTAGTTTGTAAGAATTGAAGTAAGCTTGTAAGAGTCAGCGAGTAAGCTTATAAGTCTGCGGATAAGCTTGTAAGAATTGGAGTAAGCTTGTAAGAGTCAGCGAGTTGGCTTGTAAGAATTGAAATAAGCTTGTAAGAGTCAGAGTAAGCTTGTAAAAGTCGCCTTGTTTTGGTAAGACCAGCTATTTTTAGGAGCCTTCTCTGTGAGTGCTGCAGAATCACTGTCTTCTGTTTCCATTCAGGTCATCCATTATTGCTCTTCTCTTCTTCTTTAATTCCATATTTTCCCATTATATTTCCTTTTATGATTTCTCTGTATCTTTCTGCGGCTTCATTTGGTTAAGGTTGTTTTTATTTTGTTTATTATATTTTTTTCCTTAAGATCTATAGCAAATGTTCGCACTTTTCGTATTAATTCACGCGTGCTGTAATACGAATTTTGTCCTTACAGTTAACGAAAGACGACAAATGAAGATAGAGAACGCTAAATGTAAAAAGAAAAATCAATCAAGAATGGGAAATAAATGTAGAAGATAAAAGACAAAGCAGACCAAGAGAGGAAAAATTGTTAAAAAGATAAAGAAGAAAAGAAGAGGAAGACGAGGCGGATCAGAAGAGGAGGAAGAAGGTGAGGCCATCCAATCAGCGGGAGGGAGCAGATATTAATTCTTTCTTTAACAGGACACCGAAAGGGAACATGAATAAAAGATTATCATAAAAATAGAGACCACGACCACGACGATGATGACGATGATGGTGGTGGTGGTGGTGGTGGTGGTGGTGGTGGTGGTGGTGGTGGTGAAGATGATGATGATAATAGTGATAATGATAAAAATAGTAATAATGATAAAACACGAGAATAAGACCAGCTACAGTGACGAAGACAGGGACACACACACACACACACACACACACACACACACACACACACACACACACACTAAACCACGCAAAAAAAAAAAATAAATAGCATCACCAACAATAACAAAAGAATTAGCGTATAAATTTAACCCCCAATAAAAAACCATAACACAACTAGTAATAAACAAGTGAATGACAAAAGTTAATACCGCCATACCAGTCCCTTTCCCTTTTCCCTTCGTAGTGACGCCGAGGAGGGAACACAAGAGGGGATCACAAAAAACACAGCTAATAGTGAATGGGCGGCGGGAATGAATATGCAAATGAGGCTCAGTCGTTCGTCTAAGAGTTAAAGGGAGAATAAGGTGAAAGGAAATTAAGACCTCTCTCTCTCTCTCTCTCTCTCTCTCTCTCTCTCTCTCTCTCTCTCTCTCTCTCTCTCTCTCTGTGTGTGTGTGTGTGTGTGTGTGTGTGTGTGTGTGTATTTATGTTTGTCTATCAATCTGTTTGTCTCTTTTATGTCCTACTTGTTAGTCTGTACGTACGAGTATGTATGTATATATGTATGTATGTATATATGTTTAAATCTTCTTTGTCTGTTTGCTTTCCACGTCTTTGTTTTAGTCTTAAGTCTATCTATATGTGAGTTTTTCTTTGTTCATCTGTCTCTCTCCCTCTCTCTCTCTCTCTCTCTCTCTCTCTCTCTCTCTCTCTCTCTCTCTCTCTCTCTCTCTTAAGACACAGTAGCGAAGGGGTCAGGTGTAACTCAGTCCGTGGGGTTCTGGCGATAAATTAGGCCAATTTTAATTATTAGCGTGATTAATGTTGGGCAGAAGAAGGAAGAGGAGGAGGAGGAGAAAGAGGAGGAGAAAGAGGAGGAGAAAGAGGAAGAGAAGGAGGAGGAGAAGAAGGAAGAGAAGGAGGAGTAGGATGTCCTGGTACCGCTGGCACCATCCATATGTTCTGGTGTGGTTGAGGAGAAACACCGGGGCCTTTCCCTTTGTTTATTGTAAGATACAAAGCGTATTGAAGCTTGGTAGACTTGGTAGCGAGTAGCCGTGGAGCCTTAACAAGTAGCCGGTGGCCAGAGCGAGACTTGTAGACGGTAGCGGCTAGATGAAGCTTGTAGTAAGCGTGATGTAGAATTACAGTCTAAACACTGGAGTGTGACTGTAGACAGTAGATTGTAGAGGTAGACTGGCTGTGCAGGACAGTATAACCAGTCAAAGAGAGAAGGCAAGCGGATTGCCAGGCAGAGCGTGAGTGTCCCCAAAACTGCGTTGGGAACGACTGAGATGCGGCGCGCCGTCCGTGGCGTCCCGCAGGGTGGACTATAATAGCAGTATAGTAACACTACCCACGGTCGCAGTACATCATACACAGAACAATACATTACTCCGCGTATCAAAGTAGTCTGTCTATCATAAGAAGGAGGAGGAGGAGGAGGAGGAGAAAGCTGGAAAGGAGGAGGAGGGTAAGGAGATCAATAAAAATAAGGAGAACAGTCAAGATGTGGGAGAAGAAAGTCGTATAATGAAGAGGAGAATGAAAAGTGAGAAGAAGAAAAGACGATGGTGAAGAGGATGAAGTGAACAAGAACAACAACAAGGAAAAGAAGAAGAGAAGAAGAAGAAGAAGAAGAAGAAGAAGAAGAAGAAGAAGAAGAAGAAGAAGAAGAAGAAGAAGAAGAAGAAGAAGAAGAAGAAGAAGAAGAAGAAGAAGACAAAGAAGAAGACGAAGACGAAGACGAAGACGAAGACGAAGAAGAAGAAGAAGAAGGAGAAGAAGACAAAGACAAAGACAAAGACGAAGAAGACGAAGACGAAGACCAAAAAGAAGAAGAAGAAGAAGACAAAGACAAAGACAAAGACAAAGACGAGGAAGACGAAGATGACGAAGATGAAGAAGATGAAGATGAAGAAGAAGAAGAGAAGAAGAAGAAGAAGAAGAAGAAGAAGAAGAAGAAGAAGACAAAGACAAAGACAAAGAAAGACAAAGACGAAGACGAAGACGAAGACGAAGAGACGAAGAGGAAGAGGAAGACGAAGACGAAGACGAAGACGAAGACGAAGACGAAGAAGAAGAAGAAGAAGAAGAAGAAGAAGAAAAGACAAAGACGAAGAAGACGAAGAAGACGAAAAAGACGAAAAAGAAGAAGAAGAAGAAGAAGAAGAAGAAGAAGAAGAAGAAGAAGATTACGATCGTGTAGTTTCTTTTTATATTCTCTTTACAGAGAGAGAGAGAGAGAGAGAGAGAGAGAGAGGGCACTGCTACTTATTACATCGCGCCACAAACCTCTGTTCACTGTAGTTTGTCTTTGGAGATCACACAACACATGAACAGAGGTGACGAAACCTAAGGATGTGAAGAACAGCTGAACCAACTAACAACCACACCACCTCTCAAGCCTGCCGTCACTCACTCTCCCGCTCAAAACACTGACAACACACTACAAAAGCCTTATGAATCTTCCCTTGTGTCAAAAGATTCATACAACAAGGATGAACTGTCTTTCAATATAACAATACTAAAAATTCCCAGTCTGCTTCTGTATTTCCTCCATCCTATGACTTGAACTCTTTCACGAGGGAGTCTTCACATTTATCCTTTTTGCTATTTTCTTTGTTAACTTTTTTTAGCACGTTTTGTTGCCTTTAACATAAAAAGTACAAATCCTTCAGAAGCAAAATCATCAGGTTTAGAATTGTTATCATCCAGCCAAACCACAACATTAAAATCACTCATCCATCCGCAATGATCTTCCAACCAGACTATTTAGGAGTTCCACACAGATCCAGCCAACCCCCTTCCCTTTACCATTATTAACGCTTCTTGGTTTTCTGAAAAGTACCTCTCAGGACGCAAAACCTTTACGTTCCTCCATCCCTAGAGTCTGAAATGAAACGTCTTAAATGCACAAACTTTTCTCCTGTTGAACTGAAGTGGATATACACCGCCTTTGTCCTATACCGAATGTAACAAATGCTACCCGTCCTGGTCTTTATCACTAACTAACGCACAAAGAGGGAAGAAAAGGGCAGTCTGAATAACCCTAAGCTCAAACCAAACAGCCAACAAACAAACCCTCCTGGCTGGCTCTCTCTCTCTCTCTCTCTCTCTCTCTCTCTCTCTCTCTCTCTCTCTCTCTCTCTCTCTCTCTCTCTCTTCTCAGTCATCTATCACACAGATTTGCAAATATTACCAGTCACAATAACCTTCTCCCTCCACCAGACTGTGTTCCCTCACGCCCCACCAGACGAGCCCGGTCCTTTCACTTGGATCCAGAACAGGTGGGTAGATACAAGACCAGTCCCCTCCATATCATATATTCTTAAAAGCCCCAAATAAGCAGGAAAAGTAAACCCCATAAGTCACTCACCTCTATAAGCAAAACTACTGACCTTATCACCACCCCACAATGTCCCCTTTACAATAACACACACACACACACACACACACACACACACACACACACACACACACACACACACACACATACACACACTAACTAGTTTTTTTTCAGTTTCAGTGGAAGTTACCAAAACAACAACAGCCCAACTTTTAGTACTTTAAATTCAATCGCTTGCTTACACCTTTTTTGCTTCAATTATCATTACTGTTGTTGTTGTTGTTGTTGTTGTTGCCGTTGTCATCATCATCTAATTTTTCACCTAGCTGCTGCTGTTGTTGTCATCGTCATCCTATAATTTTCACCTAATTCTCGTTTTTCTCCTCGTTTTTCTTTTTTTTTTTCTTTTTCTTCTTTTCCTTCTTCTACTTCTTTCTCCTTGATTTTTGCTGTTATTGTTGTTGTTGATGCTCACACACACACACACACACACACACACACACACACACACACACACACACACACACACACACACACAAACACACACACGGCGAGGCAAATGGGCAAACCTCTTAATGTGTGGCCCCTGTTCACCTAGCAGTAAATAGGTACGGGATGTAACTCGAGGGGTTGTGGCCTCGCTTTCCCGGTGTGTGGAGTGTGTTGTGGTCTCAGTCCTACCCGAAGATCGGTCTATGGGCTCTGAGCTCTCTCCGTAATGGGGAAGACTGGCTGGGTGATCAGCAGGCGACTGTGGTGGTGAATTACACACACACACACACACACACACACACACACACACACACACACACACACACACACACACACACACACACACACACACACACACACACACACACACACACAAAATAAATAAATAAAAAATAACGAAACAAGAAGGGTACAAATGATGAATGATGGAGAGACTAATAACGAGGAAAGCAGAAGAGGAGAGAGGGAGACGGGAAGAGAGGGAAGGAGGTGTTTCTCATCAATTACTCATTAAATTACTATTATTATCGACACTTATTTTCCGTCTTGGACACGAAAAGAAGTGAGAAAGAAAAAGTGTTTATAGAGAATGAGGAACGAAGAAAAGAGGAGCAAGATCAGAAAGAGAGAAAGGGAGCAAAGGAGAAATATGATAAGTGATAATGAAACAGAAGAAATGTAAAAAAAAAAAAAAAAAACTATGAGATGTTAGAAAAATGAAATAGATGAATAAGAAGAAGTGAGGAAATTAAACAAGTGGAAGGAAAATAAGGAGAACGGAAGAAATAAACAAACACATAATAGAAATAATGAAAGAGAAAAGTAAGAGAGAAAAAGATAAGGCGAAAAGAAACCAGTAGGAAATTTTACGACAGAAAAAGAGAAGGAGAGAAGGAAGAAAAGAAGTAAACATTTGTAAACATCAAAAGATTAAAGTAGAAAGAAGTAGAGAGGTAGATAAATAAGAAGGAAGAAAGAAGAAACGAGAAATAAAAAGATAGATAGATTGAATGAAAGAAGGAAAGAAAGAAGGAATAGAGAGAGAGAGAGAGAGAGAGAGAGAGAGAGAGAGAGAGAGAGAGAGAGAGAGAGAAGCCAAAT
>NC_059300.1:20730755-20748255 GCF_017591435.1 Portunus trituberculatus
CCAGATCTCTACGTATGTAATTCAAAAACTAAATGTTTCCATTCATTGCATCAAGTGTAGTAAATATGTCAATCCTACCGCCAAAATAAACCATAGCCAATGCCTTTGCCGCGAGGACCAAGACAGACACACAACACTAACACTTAAAGACGGACACACAATCTCTACAATCTCACATACAATATGCGTCCAATGAAACACGGAGGAGCCACAATACTGAGCTGGTTTCTTTTTTTCTTTTTTTCTTTCCAGCCACTGTGTCAGTGTCCATATATTCATGATAACAGAAGTACCTAATCTAACTTAACCTAACCTAACTTGTACATATTAATGCCGCCTTTTACTTACCAAAGTTTTAATGGCAAGAGATTTATTGGACTAGAAATGAGAACAGATGTACGTCACTGATGGTAAAGTTCAGGAGAATGCAAATGTAGGTATGGATACAGGTGTGACTGTAAGTGTTGGATGTATAATACATAGGTGGATGCAATTGCTATACAGGTGTGGTACATGCGTGGATACATAAGAACATAAGAACATTAGATAAGAGGTAAGCTGCAAGCCGCCGCTAGGCCTACATGTGGTAATCCCTGTGTGTTTAAAGCTACCTAATTCCATCTATCATCCCCATCCATGAACTTATCTAATCTTCTTTTAAGCTCCCTATTGAGTCAGCCCTGACCACATGACCACTGAGGCCGTTCCACTCATCAAATACTCTGTTTGAAAACCAAGAGTCGACATAGGTGCGGATATTGGCGTAGATGCAGGTGTGTCAGGTGTAGTATCTTTTAGATTTAGATGCAGGTGTGTCAGGTGTGGTTATCTTTTACATTTATTAGACTTAACACCAACAGAGAGGATAGACTTAATACTGACAGGAAGGATGGAAGAGAAGAGATTAGTCAAAGTAGCTGAATGTGGGTGAGGATTGAGAAGAAGACCAAGAAAGTGCATGAAGGGAGAAAGCGTCAAGGAAGTGTTGAGTGAGTAAAGCCTCAGGGGACCAGAGGAGTGTATAGAACAGAGGTGCGGTGGACTGCTGGGAGAGGGTTGAGGTGCTGTTGAGATGCTGGGCCTTAATTAACTAGTGTGAAGTGGCCGGTTTAAACTACAGGCTGTGGAAAACCCTTCAGGTGACTGCTGTTAAATATATATATATATATATATATATATATATATATATATATATATATATATATATATATATATATATATATATATATATATATATATATATATATATATATATATATATATATATATATATATATATATATATATATATATATATATATATATATATATATATATATATATATATATATATATATATATATATATATATATATATATATATATATATATATATATATATATATATATATATATATATATATATATATATATATATATATATATATATATATATATATATATATATATATATATATATATATATATATATATATATATATATATATATATATATATATGTATATATATATATGTGTGTATGTGTGTGTATATATGTGTGTGTGTGTGTATGTGTGTGTGTGTGTGTGTGTGTGTGTGTGTGTGTGTGTGTGTGTGTGTGTGTGTGTGTGTGTGTGTGTGTGTGTGTGTGTGTGTGTGTGTGTGTGTGTGTGTGTGTGTGTGTGTGTGTGTATATATATATGTGTGTGTGTGTGTGTGTGTGTGTGTGTGTGTGTATGTGTGTGTGTGTGTGTGTGTATATGTATGTATGTATATATATATATGTATGTGTGTGTGTGTGTATGTATATATATATATATATATGTATATATATATATATATATATATATATATATATATATATATATATATATATATATATATATATATATATATATATATATATATATATATATATATATATATATATATATATATATATATATATATATATATATATATATATATATATATATATATATATATATATATATATATATATATATATATATATATATATATATATATATATATATATATATATATATATATATATATATATATATATATATATATGACCACAAGCTTGCTTTTTGGGTGAAAAATTTTCCTTTCCAAATTATAAATTACCAATACAAAGGAAAGGGCAGTGAATCTTCTCTTAAAGGCTAAACCATGTTACTTGGGAGACGGCCAGTTGAGTGCAAAGAACAGAATATTAAGATCAACATTTGTTATTCAATTCAAGCCTTTGTGTTATTGAATATGTAACTCGTTTGCCGGCTTGCATTGCCCCACCACAGTCCAGCTTGCGTCCAGTCACGGCGAGAGGGTAACAAAAGGAGCATAGTCCTGATTAATAGCTGTGGGAGGAGAGAGGCAGAGTGACGGGAAGGCAATTAACATTATGCAGAATTTTGGTTTGCGTAAGACCAGTAGCCCAAATAAGGCCGGATTGATAAAGCCGAATTGTGAATTGTGTTCACGCATTATGAGCAGAGGGCCTCCCGCGACCCTAACCCACCCCTTCCCCAGCGGCAGCCTACCACAAGCAGTGAAGCCAGTCCTCCCTTCCCTGGATATTTCACCCCCTGTACATTCCTCCATGGCCAGGCTCCATCCCTAGGCGCGTTCCTTCCCTGAAATTTTCCCGTGTGAACATTCATCCTATGCAGAGAATATCATTTGATGGCACTGTGTTCTAAGGAAGCAATGGGGCAATGTCAAACCATTGCCATTAATATTACTTTGTTAGCTTAATTTACATCAACTATTAGATGAATAGCGAGAAAGTGGAGGCAAAACACATGATAGGAATCAGAAGAGCAAATGTTACATCCACCACTGACTTGTAAGTTGTTTCTTTATTCCTGTCCGGTTTCTTACCATTTCTTACATTTTCTAAAAGTATATTCATTATTCGTACTGTTTCTTCATCCCTTCTTTCTTGTATCATAATTATTTTTGTCTTCTCTTCAATCCTTTCTTCTATTAGGTTTTAAATCATGTTCCGTCTCGTATTTTCTTAATACTTCATTATTTTTCCTGACACAAAAATATCGAAAGAGAAAATGTCACGAGAAAACACCTAAAGCGAAAAACATGCGAGAGAGAGAGAGAGAGAGAGAGAGAGAGAGAGAGAGAGAGAGAGAGAGAGAGAGAGAGAGATTTATATCCATTCCAGCCAAGGATCGCAGGCCAAGCTGTGGACGCAAGGGAGGTGGTGGTGTGTGAGCTGCATAGTTTGTAAAGCGATATATATTCCACTTAAGCCAGAGTGACCAGCACCTTGACCCTCCCTGGCTTGCCTGACTTACATCCTCCATGCTGGTCAAGTCGCGACACGTCCAAGTTAGATTTGCGTTGATGCACCGAGGAGAGAATAGGAACGAACATGGTGGAAGCTGTCACCATTCTTTCTGTCTGATATCTGTCAGTCTGTCTGTCTGTCTGTCTCTCTGGATCTTTATATCGGTTTGTGTTTGACTTTTTTCACCACTTCTTCTTCATCTTCTTCATTTATTTTCTCTGCCCCCCTCTTGTTTTGCTTTCTTCTTTGTTTTTTTCTTTTCGTTTTCTTTTCTACTTTTCCACTCGTATTTTTCTTCTGTTTTTTTTCTTCTCGTCCCCCTTTTTTTTTTTTTCATTCTTTGCTTTTCTTCTTCCTTTTTCCCTCCACCATTTCTCATTTGCGTCCGTGTCCACACACTCCCGTACATGAATCTAGTATATTAAGATTAAACACACACAAGCACCGCAGAGCCTCACTTATCACTCTCATTGTTACCTCGTTTCCAGTATTTTTTTCCTTTTATTAATCCCAAAACTTTTGTCTCTGTTTGTTATTTACCGTTGCTGCAGATCTCTCTCTACTGTTCTGCATTTTTCACGAAACCACTTACTGCCCCACAGCTTATTCAGTTAGCACCCGCGGCCATTATTCACTCCTTATAACACATGTATGGCTATCAGGGTAATCTATATATCCATCATCAATATCCGCAACAAATTTCTGGGTGGAAATCACGCAGAGATCACAGGAAATTATTGCGATTGCTTTTAATTCCTTGTCATAGCTAAGCGCTTGATTTCATTAAGCATTTTTTTTTCTTGTGTACTGCTTGAGTATATCGCTGTTCACCACTTGTTCTGATAACCATCTAATGTTGTCACTGG
Source organism: Portunus trituberculatus (assembly GCF_017591435.1). NCBI lineage: Eukaryota > Metazoa > Arthropoda > Malacostraca > Decapoda > Portunidae > Portunus > Portunus trituberculatus. The sequence goes on from NC_059300.1 coordinate 20,734,911, forward strand.
TAGACTGGAGGCAGGTGGCGTGGAGAGGACTTGGATTTGATGGGTGTAGCTTTTTAAAATATGTAAGTCGAATTAGCGTAACAATTAACCGTCACTTCAGTCTTTGATAGATAGGTACAGTACAGACACTGATGTTGATTACAAGACACAATATAGATGGAGTACAGACACTTGAGGACGATATACGTAAGACAATGGCTGCTCGGTGATCCATCGAATGAAATTTGTATGGTGAATTATGATTGATAGAAGACTGACTATTTATGCAAACATCTTGGATCAGGGAGAGAAGACAGTAGCCAATCAAAGGCAGCCCAAAGATAACTGACGATATTTATGGGCAGCGAAACCAAAGGAGCGTAAACTGAGACGGGAGATTAACATGAAGTGAGGAAGAAAAATAAACGCAGGTGTTGTCCCCAAATGTTTCCTCTTAGGAGAGAGAATTACCGCTGTCACACCATAATCCAGGAGAGAAAAGGGAAGAGACATATTTGCACCGGTGTGGGAGAGTGAAGGTGTGAGAGATGAAGGAATGAGATATTTATAGAACAATCAACGCTGGGGCAGAAACTGTAAATGAAATATATCTAGTGACTAATACACATGCCTTTAACAATATTCTAAACTTTACCTCAAGACAAGCGGCCATGATGAAATGCCTTGTCGACTATATTTACGTATAAGGATATGAACTTCAAGGGAAATGTTTCCAGATTCAGCAACATAAATTTAGTGAAGTTGTGTTCAGCTGTCAGGTAACCATCCACACTTCCATTCAGTGTTTTCCCTTAGTCTTGAGTTTCCCTGCTGATATTTACTTTAGTTAGCTGTCTTATCTTGTTAGGAAATTGTCAGCAGATCAGATGTTTAAGATTTATAGAAAACCTGTTGGAAGTGAATGGAGCAAGGCGTATGACGATGACTGCAGCAGAAAGAGGGAATAATGAAGAAACCATGAATTAACAAACCACACTCCACGCCCCTTTCTGTCTCTCCTTGAACCGCTCCAAAGATTTCCGCATTCTCAACACTATTATGTCAGCATTGCCAACTCAATAATTAGCCACTATCTTCATCCTTTCACCCCTTTCACACTTTGGAACTCTATATTTTTTCCTCTCTTGTTGCTTCTTCTTCCCACAGCTTGGCATTTCAAAAGAGGATTACAAAGACACCTCTGGAACTAAACACGTGGAGTCTTTGATATTTGAGAGTAACAATTTTGGCGGCGTTCTTACTTTCATTTTTTCCCCTTTGACAAGTCTCAAACATGAAAAGAAAACGGACTCATTACAATAGATAACTGAAATAAATAGATTAAATGAGGCAAAATACATTCTAGATATCAGAAATCATGCGTCGTAAGTTTAATAAAAGCTGAGAGAGAGAGAGAGAGAGAGAGAGAGAGAGAGAGAGAGATTAAGGTTTGTTTTTTCGTATTTTCAAAAGCCACTGAGATGATTACTTGGATTCTCACGGGTATTATTCTTCATTCATAATCCAGAATTGTTCGCAGATATTCACTTGAATAGAAAAAAGAAAATTCAATTTATTGTGTTAAAAGTAGTGAAGCGCAGACGTAGAAATGTTTAGGAATGTGGGCCTGGGAATGGAAAACATCATCAATTCACTTACTTCTTGGTCTACCTCCGCGACTCAAAATGCACAACATTCACCATTAAAAATATTACTCAAAACACATTCATCTTTTATTTTTTAATGCAGGGGTATATGACCAGTAAATTTTATGTGCCTCAATTCAACCCTCATTTGTGTCTCGGTCAAACTCAGAGATTCAAAATGCCAAACACACACCATTAAGACACCAATCAAAGCATCTCCAATGTTTTGTGTTTGTATTTCTAATCTAGGGGCATATCATCAATTAACTCTATGCGCCTCAACTCAACCCTCACTTGCTTCTCGGTCTAACTAAGCGACTGAAAATGCACAACACACACCATTAACCTCTTCAGAGGACGCGTTTTCATATTCATTTTGGTTACTATTTGGCGATTTTATATAGCTTCAGAAACATACGTTGGGATTAGAATAATATAGACTGTGGCCATTAATCTTTTGACGTCCATAGACTCATCCTAATGAAAATAAAATTGTCTAATCACACCCAAAAGTAATGGTAAAAACTGCGTCTCAGTACTGAAGAAGTTAAATCCACCAAACAAAGCACTTCCGAGATTTTTTTTTTTTCGTTTTTTATTTATTTATTTATTTTTTTATGTAGGGGTATAACACCTCAACTCAATCCTCACTTGCGCCTCAGTCTAACTCAGCGACTCAATATGTACAACACACACCATTTAAAAGACACCACTCAAAGCACCTCCACTTTTTTTTTCTTTTTATCTATGGGCATATTAATTAACTCTGTCCCCCAATCCTCACCGAAACACAGCTGTCTGAGGCAACTGACAGTAGCCCCTTCTCTGTTCCCTCCTACTCTCTCTATTCTCATTTTCATTCCAAAGCTGGATGTTGCGTCTATGTACGCAACGACTTTACTTGCTCTCGTGCCCACGCTCTTGAGTCTTCCTAGTTTTCCACCATCTGGCTTCGATTTAAGTCACTCTCAAACTAAATTCATCTGTGATGTTTATCTCTCCCCTAACTCTTCTGACTATAGTAAATTCTTCGACTACTTAATTTCCAAAGTGGTGCACATTCTGTCCCTCTACCCTTTCGCTGAGATTTCCATTCTTGGAGATTTCAATGTTCACCACCAGCTTTGGCTTTCCTCTCCCTTCACTGACCATCCTGGTGAACTAGCCTTCAACTTTGCTATCCTCCATGACCTAGAGCAACTGGTGCAACACCCTACTCGTATTCCTGACCGTCTTGGAGACACGCCCAACATTCTTGGTCTCTTCCTGACTTCTAATCCTTCTGCTTATGCTGTCACCCTTTCATCTCCTTTGTCCTATTTCTCCAATCCCCCACAGGATCCCCCAAAGCGAAGGTGCCTCTGGCGTTTTGCCTCTGATAGCTGGGGGGACCTGAGGAGGTATTATGCTGATTTTCCCTAGAATGATTACTGCTTCCGTGTCAGAGATCCATCTCTTTGTGCTGAACGCATAACAGAGGTGATAGTGTCTGGCATGGAGGCGTACATTCCTCATTCTTTATCTCAACCTAAAGCTTCTAAACCTTGGTTTAATTCAGCCTGTTCTCGTTCTGCTGACTCGATTCCTTTTCCAGCCTTTCCTTCCACAGCTTTTTTCCTTTCTCCAACTACCATATCTTACCATTGCTTCCGCTACTCCTCCATATAAATTCTCCACCGATTATTCGTTTTTTGATAATCCGGTCTTGATTTAATTTAGTTTCCTTTCACTTGATTCCTATAGTATTCACTGAGATATCTTGTCCTATATAATAGATTTATAATAACTGCACCTGGAGAGCCATGAACTAAGTTTTTGATATTACTAAATCTTTCTTATTATATTTTGCTGTCTGAGTTTACATATTTTCTTTTTTAGGCATATTGTGCAATATACATATTATGGAAAATTTATATAAATCACTTTATAGTGATAGCATCCATGATACAAATACACCTGCATCTACTTTTGACATTAACATAATAAACAAAATAAATGGACAATCAGATATTGGCTCTCTGTCTAGATACTACAATATTAATGAGTACATCTCTGAAGTAAAATATAAAGATGATGGATACATTAACATCATACACATGAACATTAGATCAATCCATAAGAACCTTGATCTATTCAAAACATTCCTAAATGGTCTCCCAAAGCCTCCAGATGTTATTGCACTCACCGAAATTTGGTTGCGAGATTCTTCCAAACACTTATATTCTCTTGATGGTTATGTCTCACATAATCTCGTGAGAACTAATAGAGAGCATGGTGGCATAACAATTTTTATTAAGGATATTTTTTCCTTTGAATTAATCAAAGAATACTGCTTTATAAATGATGATATAGAAATCTGTACAGTTAGAGTCAAAATATTGAATACCTCATATGATATGTCAGTTATCTACAGGCCCCATAGTAAGCATATAGCAGTTAATGAATTCACAACTATTACCAGTCAGATATTATCAAATGACATATTCAGATGTAGTAAAAGTATCCTACTTGGTGATCTTAATACTAACCTTCTGGAACATTCAACTCGTCTTCCTACAAATACTTTCCTTAATGCAATGCAAGCCCTAAATCATTTTCCACATATGTCTCGCCCAACAAGATTCCCAGACAACCCTGATCTTGGCCAACCTTCCTTACTTGATCAGATCTGGACAAACTTTACTCCACCATCTTCTTCTAGCATTATCCATTTCAATCTATCTGATCATTTGCCTATATTTATTAATATAATTTTAAATTTTACTTTAGACTATAAACATAAAATCACCGTTAGGGTATTCAATGGTTCAAATCATAATCTTTTTACAAATGAATTATCTAAAGTAGACTGGGATGAACTCTTATCTTCTCCCAATACAAATGATAACTTTAATGCTTTTCATGATAAGATCTATACATTATATAATGAATGCTTCCCTCTAAAAACAAAATTCATTTCTACTAAAAGATTACAAAACCCTTGGATCTCCAGTGGTATACTTAATTCTATAAAGTATAAATGCATGTATGGAATACTCTTCGCATGTTTGGGGGGTTCCAGTCACACAGTTTTACTTGATAGGGTGGAATCAAAACCTCTTTTTCTCATCAACTCCCCTCCTCTGACTAACTGTCTTCAGCCTCTTTCTCACCGCCGGAATGTTGCATCTCTTTCTATCTTTTATCGCTTTTTTCATGCTAACTGTTCTACTGATCTTGCTAACTGCATGCCTCCCCTCCTCCTGCGGCCTCGTTGCACAAAACTTTCTTCCTCCTCTCATCCCTGTTCTGTCCAACTCTCAAACGCAAGAGTTAACCAGTACTCTCAATCATTCATTCCTTTCACTGGTAAACTCTGGAACTCCCTTCCTGCATCTGTATTTCCGACTTTCTACGACTTGTCTTCTTTTAAGAGGGAGGTATCGAGGCATTTTCTCCCCAACTTTGGCTGACGCTCTTACACTTTTTAGAGAGCCAGCACTCAAGTGGGCCTTTTTTCTTAATCTTTCTTTTTTTTGCCCTTGGCTGGCCCTCTTCCCTACTTAAAAAAAATTCAATCCTCACTTGCTTCTTAGTCTAACTCAGCAACTCAATATGCACAGGACACACCATTAAAGACTCCACTCAGAGCACTTTCAACTTTTTCTTATATCTATACTCAACTCATCCCTCCCTTTTTATCTAGAATACGCATAAAGTTGTGTGAATACTATGAAATTTTAGAACCTGCACAACCCTGAGATTAACACTATGCTACATACTTTTCACTGTTCTCTGCCGTGGTTATATGTTTATGGTCGAGAACTGGCATGAAAGACGATTATACCCTCACAAAAATTCTTAGCTATAAAGTAAAAAAATGCCTCTGTTTATTCATTACGCTTCTCATGCATAACTTCTGCGTCACTGCCATCCATCCCCACATTGATCTCCGGACTCAAGATCAGGAATTTTGTCTCTCCTCATCCTTTCTAAACAGACTCTAGTGATATTCTACGGGACTCCCTCTGTTTTCTTGCTAAATTAGGTCCCGTCTCAACATTCTCCTCTTTAAAATATTTAATCATATCTGATCGTCACTCTTCATTATTGCAGCTGGTCTGTTTCTTGTAATGCCTCAGTGACACTTTTTTTCTTTTCCGTGTTTAAGTTTTATTTATGCATTCATTTTTTCTCTCTCTCTCTCTCTCTCTCTCTCTCTCTCTCTCTCTCTCTCTCTCTCTCTCTCTCTCTCTCTCTCTCTCTCTGTCTCTCTGTCTCTCTGTCTCTCGACATATATCTTCTCCCTTCCCTTCCTAATGCAAGGATTAGTTCAGCCTCGCCTCACTGACCAGCTATCCAGAACACACTAACTGCCGTGTCCCTCTTGATCTAGCAGTGCATGCTGGTTGCATTAGTAATTCAAGTTCATTCTTCACTCCTACATACGTTTTCTACACGATCACTTGTAAGTTTTCAGATATATTTTGTAATACAGTCTTTTAAATGTTTATATAATTCTGAAAAGAGGAAATTATCTTTTTATCCTCGTTTATTTTCTGTGTCAATAAGGAAATGGTTTTAATGTTCTGTAAATTGCAACAAAGAGCGACCTTACAATCAAAAACGGTTACAGTCACATGAATATCTGATAATCGGAATTATGAATGAATATGTGTACCTCATGTAACATTAAGAGAAAAAAAAAATGTGTTAATCATAGGAGACGCCGACACTAAAATTAATGCAACAAGAGAAAAAGATAGGAATTACTATCATAGTCATCATTATTACTATTATCATTATCGTTGTCATCATCATTATTATTACTATTAGTACTATTAGTATTGCTATTTCTGCCACTACTACTACTACTACTACTACTACTACCACCACCACCACCACTACTACTACTACTACTACTACTACTACTACTACTACTACTACTGTAATAGACCTATTTCAAATATAGCAACTAGCAGAATAAAATAGGTAATAGGTACAAGTGAGTAAAACCTTTCAGTAACCCAAACAGCATGATCAGGGTATGCGCCCGTCAGCTGAATAACGCATCGCATTGGCCACATCCAAGGGCAACTCCACGTGGAGTACATTTTTATTGGTCAGTTACATGTGTGACGTCATGTTTTCAGCCTCACCATCCTCCGATCCTTCATTTTCATAAGAGATCTGTACCGGCGCTTAAACCCTTAAGACGTGACACCTGTAACAGTCACGAAGGGGAGACAGCAGCGTGTGTGTGTTATGTGACTGATCGGTGTCGAAGTTTATTATTATGTGAAGAACATTTTGTAAATAAAGAAGAAAAGGAGCATAATCTACTCATTGACCAAAGGACAAATCCCCGCCAGTGAAGGACAACTCGGCAAGGTAACGCTATTCAATGTATCTATCCAGTGGCAAGAAGAAGGTGTAACACTGTCACAAACTCCCGGTGCTGCCCGCTAAAGCTACACCGTTACACCGAGCCCACACTACTACTACTACTACTACTACTACTACTACTACTACTACTACTACAACAACAACAACAACAATAACTACTACTACTACCACCACTACTACTACTACCTACAACAACTACTGCTACTACTATTACTACTACTACTACTAGTAGTAATAGTGCTACTACTACTATTATTCCCTATATCACCATCATCATCATTAAGTATTGTAATACCAAAATTTCAAAGCTGGATACAAAATTTTTACCAATAAACTTAAACGAACAACTGTAGTGAAGGTTACTGAACTGTACGCCTAGAAAAAGTGTACAAGGTTGTTGGCAGTGCAGCTGAAACTAACGATATGTTCACAACTCGCTGCATGAATTAAGAGCAGCTGGAAATAACGATATGCACACACATTTCTGTATAAGTTAAAAAAATCAATATAAGAAATGAAATGCCAGTAAAACCATGAGAGTGAGATACCAAGGCTGCGTGACTGTGTGTATTTCTTACTCGTAGCACACGCTGGTAAGGAACAAGAGAAGATTAAGGAAGATAGGGTGATACTTACTGCATATCCACCCTGACGAAGATAAACGAGACGAAGAAATGAAGGATAAGTGTCCAGTTTAATGAACAGAATTAATTACATTATGTAGGTGATTGACACACACACACACACACATACACACAGAGGTGAGTGGGAAGAGGTGTACTGGTTAATGATGATGGTGGTTATGAGGAGGAAGAGGAGAAGAAATAGGATCGGGAGGAGGAGGAGGAGGAGGAGGAGGAGGAGGAGGAGGAGGATAAGAAAGGTAATGAAGATGAGGCGAAGGAGTGGAGATTAATTATGAATAATGATTATGATGACGATGATGATGGTGTGATGATAATAATGATGATGATGATGAAAATGATGAAAGAAGGAAAGGAGGAAGAAAATAAATAAAATAGAAAGGAAGGAAAAGAAAGAAAAGAAAGGAGGAGGAGAGGAAGAGGAGAAATAAGAGGAACAGGAAATAAAAAGAAGAGGAGAAACCGAAAAAGGAAAAAGAGTAGTAGTAATGGTAGTAGTAGTAGTAGTAGTAGTAGTAGTAGTAGTAGTAGTAGTAGTAGTAGTAGCAGCAGTAGCAGCAGTAGTAGTAGTAGTAGTAGTAGTAGTAGTAGTAGTAGTAGTAGTAGTAGTAGTAGTAGTAGTAGTAGCAGTAGCAGTAGCAGTAGCAGTAGTAGTAGTAATAGCGCTAGTAGTAGTAGTAGTAGTAGTAGGAGGAGGAGGAGGAGGAGGAGGAGGAGGAGGAGGAGGAGGAGGAGGAGGAGGAGGAGGAGGAGGAGGAGGAGGAGGAAGAAGGAGGAGGAGGAGGAGGAGGAGGAGGAGGAGGAGGAGGAGGAGGAGGAGGAGGAGGAGGAGGAGGAGGAGGAAGAGGAGGAGGAGGAAGAGGAGGAGGAGGAGGAGGAAGAGAAGGAGGAGGAGGAGGAGAAGAGGAGGAGGAGGAGGAGGAGGAGGAAGAGAAGGAGGAGGAGGAGGAGGAGGAGGAGGAGGAGGAGGAGGAGGAGGAGGAGGAGGAGGAGGAAGAGGAGGAGGAGGAGGAGGAGGAGGAGGAAGAGAAGGAGGAAGAGGAGGAGGAGGAGGAGGAAGAGAGGAGGAGGAGGAGGAGGAGGAGGAGGAGGAGGAGGAGAGAAGGAGGAAGAGGAGGAGGAGGAGGAGGAAGAGAAGGAGGAGGAAGAGAAGGAGGAGGAGGAGGAGGAGGAAGAGAAGGAGGAGGAAGAGAAGGAGGAGAAGGAGGAGGAGGAGAAAGAGGAGGAAGAGAGGAAGGAAAAGAAGAAGATGGAGGATGAAAGAAGAAAAAGAAAAAAAAGCAGCAGTAAGATAAAGTGAAGCAGTAGGAAGGAGAAAGCAACACCAGGAACAGCAATAAGACGAGAAGAAAGAGAGAAGAATACCAACATTTCACCACGAGCAGGAGAATTAGTGCCGTGGTAATGGGACAGACGATAAGGGATGATGGGGGGAGCTCCACCTTGCAGCGGCGCCACCTGCTACTCCCGCTACAGTAGAGAAGCGAGACACACGTGGGAGCGGCGGTAGCGTGTGGCCAGGTGAGCCGGTAATGAGCGGCAACCAGGTGGGGCGCCCATCAGTCTCACGCTGTTTGTGGGGTGCGTTCATTGTTAGTTGGTAGTGGTGGTGGTAATGTTCTTCTTTTCTTGCTCTTCTTGTTCTTGTTTTTTTTTCTTCTTCTTCTTCTTCTTCTTTTCTTCCCTATCATTTCTTTTCTCCTCTTTCTGTTTATCTATATGTTTGTTAGTTAGTGGTAATGTTGTTTTTTTTCTTCTTCTTCTTCTTCCCCACCATTTCTTCTCCCCTCTTTCTTTTTTATTTATATGTTTGTTAATTGGTGATAATGTTCTTCTTCTTCTTCTTCTTCTTCTTCTTCTTCTTCTTCCCATCATTTCTCCTCCCCTCTTTCTCACTATCTATACGTTTGTAAGTTGGTGGTAATAATAATAATAATAATAATAATAATAACAATAATAATAATAATAATATTCCTCTTCTTCTTCTTCTCTTTCTCTTCCTCTTCCTCTTCTTCCTCCTCCTCCTCTTCTTTCTCTTTATCCATACTTTCATTTCCCTTCATTCTATCAGTTTATACTCGTATATTAGTTTGGTTTGTTTTTCTGTTTGCTTGTCTCCTTGATTTTCTCTGTCTGTATTCGCCTCTTCCTTCTCGTCGTCGTCGTCGCCCTCTTCCTCCTCCTCCTGTCACCAGAAAACTCTCAACTCCTTGGGAAAGGTATGTATGTGCAGCAGGTATAGGAGGAGTTTTCCGTAGCAGTGGAGGGGGGAAAGAGTGCGTGGTGGATGTATGGCTCATAATATTAATAGATGAACATCACGATACAGACGACTCAAATAATTGGTGATCTCATTCTTAATTCCAAGTCAGTAGAGATCTCAAAAGATAAATTTTTGAACTGGATAATAGTTAAGTTTGATCAAGTTCTATTAAGTTCTATATAGGCCTACTTGCATGCAGCATCCATTATGTTCTTATATTTGCACGTAACCATCAAATGAGGATCTATGTAGACCCAGTGTTACAAATAATGAAATTCAATGTACAACACAGAAGAACAATGTAATAAGTGTGAGAATCATATGAACATTCCAAGTGAGTATATAATGACGCTCTGACATGAGATCTCCCTACGCCCACTATCTTCCAGGGCGTGACGCGTTCATCAAATCCGTCAATTGTTCCTCCCCTCCTAAAACCTGATTGAATACAAGGCCTTTGTCAGCCCCTGTCTGGCGTATCTCTCTTCTGTATGAGGAATCCACAGCCCAACACTCAGTAATCTCCATTTCCGGCCTGTGTTGATGCTGAACGCCCTGAGATTGATGAAACTTCAAGGAACCATTGCCTTGGAACACATCGGCATCAAACAAGAGCTTATGCAAATGGCTTCCACTAGAGGAGCAAGACAAGTGACCTCAGATATAGGTGGGTTCTGTAGGATGGTCCTAAATGGAATATCAATTAAGCACTACCATCAGTGGTATGAGCGTATATACCGAGTTACAAGACGGAGGCATTTTGAGGTGAGATAAACAATGAATTGAAGTAAAAGATAAGAGTCTTGGTACAATCAATTTAACAGTAAAGATTTGCGAAGACAAAGTGAATAGCATAGCGAGATTGAACGTATCTAAAAGTAGGGAGAGAAAAAGAAAATTATAAAACATTGCAAGAAAAGAATAAAGTTTTCCACGTAGTACCAAACACGAGGGTTAAATATTACCTTCCTTCTGAGTTGATTGAATATGTTCATACCTCTAGATTCAACTTAATAATCCTCTACAGAATCAAGAAAAAAAAATGGAGATTTATGAATTCTAAACCACCGCTGTACAATACCGTGACCTGCAACTGTACTTGTCTGCCCGCAGCTGGGAAAGAGACGATGAGAGGAGTGGAGACGAGAGATGTGCATGGGGACGTACTGATCACTGTGGGGCTGACTGGTGCAGCGGGGACACAAATGTTAGGACAGGACGATGTGAAATGCAGGAAGTGGAAAGAGACGATGTAAGGTGAAGGCTTTGCAATGCACACTCTTATAAACCTGTGTCACCAAAATCCTCTCTAAGAAATGCTGCAGTCCTAATATCACATGAGAGGCGGGCAAGAACGAAAGCATAGCGTTGGAGGAAAATGATAATGTTTCCCTTTTTTCACTGAAGTACTTTTAAACCATATTTGTTCAACCCAACGTGTTTCCTTTGACGATTCATTGCATAAGTATGACTGATATTTTCCCGGAGACTTTTATTGTGAGCATTTTACTGCCAACTACACGTTCCTCCTGCAAGAAATGCAGGTTACAAGTGCCGAAAATTTGACAGTGAAGGAAAATAAGCACTACGTAATGAGTTTTTTTCCAGTACCCCTCACTGTGATCAACACCATCCGTATCTCAATATCCAGCTGTGTGTGTGTGTGTACGTGTGTGTGTGTGTTCGGGAGGTGGCGCACACACAACACACACACACACACACACACACACACACACACACACACACACACACACACACACCACGTTAGAGAGAGACAAGAATTTCATGAATCTCCTCAGCCTGCCATCAAAAACATATCAACAGTATATCAGTATATCTGTATTTCAGCAGCCTGCAATCAACAGTATATACATGACATTTTGTGCATTACATGAGAGACCTGCATTACTCCTGCCAGCCACCCTGCCACCAGCAGCCAGCATTCATTCCACAGCGCAAGTGCAAATTTTTAAAGTGAGACGCGACAATTAGTTAACATTTTCCTTCATCCTCTATAACACAGTCTGCAGAATGTTGTTCTCACGCCCGGTCACGTGGCCATTACCAGCTCTGAAACCTGAAAAGTTGAGCACGCCAGATGAAGCCCACTCAGCTGAGGACCTTTTTTGCCTGGACGGAAAACGCTGCATTCCTGTATTGTTCCGTATCCTTTTACGACTTATACGGCACAGGATCATGTTCGTCCGCCACACACTGCCGCAGCCTTACTTCCATGGAATATTGGAGGCTCGGCGGAGGCTCGGCTCGTAGGTATTTGGGAATATCTAATTTAGCTCGGGCAGCCAGCCGCAGGGCCTCGCCTCTCCACTAAGCGCTGCAGAAAAGTGTAAAGCATGTTCGTACCCATAAACGCAGCTACTTTCAACGTTAATATTCTCTCGACGGTCAGCATTTTTAGACATCGTTATTACTAATACTGGTGTTTTAATAGAATTTTTGACCATTAAATGTTACAACAAAATACAAACATTACCTTCCACGAAAAATCACTGGAGACAACACAAAGCCATCACCAAAGATAAGGATTGCAACAAGACCCGATTTTGTAACAAATGGGACTCTCATTTGAACAATTTCCAAAGGGCATAGTATTGTATTTCTGGCCTACAATTGCATTATAACCCGCCAATACCACGGGAAAACAACAAAATATCATCGCCCAGAATCGTAACTATCACTATACTCGTAATTTGTAACACTGAGTTACTAGAACAATTTCCAAAAGAGACATTTTAGTTGTTTCCCACTGACGCTATTGGTTCATTATCAGAACATAAATAGTGTCATGAAAACACCCTCAGACACCCCAGTAACCTCCACTACAGCCTCTTAAAACCAGGACGAGATAAAGCAGCGAAACGATTGAGAAATACGGAACCAAATTTCACTTTCAGAACCAATCATTCGCTTCACCTCTCACCTCATGTCACGGTCTCTCCCCTCCCACACACACACACACACACACACACACACAAATCACGCATTTTTCACACCTCCAGCTGCCTAATTCTTCCTTCCCATTTTACTATTGAAGAGACTGAATGGATTTTTTCGGAGCAGGATTTACTCAGGTGCGGTCACTGAGGCGGACTGACTTTTCCAGAGGCGCGGCCCGTGAAACGTCTGCAGCTGTCGTGCTCCTACATTGTAAGTCTGTGTCGGAATCGGGAGGGAGTAAGGATGTAAAGGGAAGAGGAGGAGGAGGAGGAGGAAGAGGATAGTAAAGCACAGGATGGAAAGTAAGAGCGAGGAAAGGAGAGAAAAAGAAGCGTAGACATGAAATTTTTGGGGTGTTGCAGTGAGGGCGGTGTTGAATAGATCTGTTGTCTGCGGGTGGAGAGGAGAAGAAAGAGAGAGGAATGAATGGAAGTTGGTGTAACAGTGACTGAGTTCAAAGAGGAGACAGG
>NC_059300.1:20753255-20755755 GCF_017591435.1 Portunus trituberculatus
TATTTTGCGGTCGGCCTTAGTGTGTCCCACACAGGCTCTCAAAGTTTGATAGGAGCCTCCCAAAAACTAAGTCCAGCGAGCGGTATTCCACAATCTTCTTCCTCTTCTTCTTGTGGCTCTTTACATTAGTAGGACATTTTAGATTCTGTGGGATTTGTAGTGTCTATAAATCACGTGTCACGGGTATCCAATGAGAGCCCGCCATGCCGGAAGTTAGTTAAATGACGTATCAGGGTAAAACCAATCACAGATCTTCGTCTATAAGACGTCCAATGACAGCCCGCCATGCTAAGAGTTACTTATATAGTATTTCATTTGTCTCTCGTGAGAGGGTGAAACACGTCAGCTTCTACCAGTTGGTAAATTGCTTTCGTCTTGGACGCCCACCCACTGCTCGGATTGCGAGTTCAGTTTTTTTTTTTTTTATCAGCGCTACACCGGAAAACGCAAGAATTCGACTGTGTGTGCATCACGAATTGATTTTGCTTCCCAAATTGCGAGTAATATCAGATATTACCAGACATTTTTGTGATTTCCTTGAAGGAATGCAGCCCGGTAGTGTCCTGTTTGCTTATTAAGAGAGTGCAGTTGTGGTGAGCCTACGTGGTGGTTTTGGTGAGCAGCCTTGCCAATGTTTCGCTTCATTTTGCATATAGGTTAGAATTAGCTAAGGTTACGTTTTGTTTAGGGGGGCACCAACCACCCTAGCTAATCTAGAGGGTGTATGAGGGAGCGTAGCCCCACTCCCACTAAATGATGTTCAGGTTAGGTTAGGTTAGGTTTGGTTAGGTTAGAGTGAAGACCCTAGGCCCAGAGGATGTCTGGGAGGCGTAGTCCCACAACTGGTCTACTAGGGGGGGGGGCCTGGGGTGACGCAGCCTCCCCGGCTAGAAAACGTCTAGATAGGTTTGGTTAGATTAAGGCAAAGATCATAAGGGGATCCGTAGACTTTTGGGGGCAAATTTTGCCAAAGCTGTCTCCCCCAAAACCCCCGATTCCCCACGTGCTTTCAAGCTTGCTGAGGGGGAAGGGGGAGGTATTTTAAAAATACTTAAGGAGGCGTTATTGGTAAGATTTACCAAGGCACCAGACCAACCAAAGACGAACCGTCAATAATCAAATTTACGATGAGATTACAGTGAGATTTATTAAGATACATGCAACAATAACAATATCTACTTGACTTGTATAATAACTCAATATTCAGTTCATTTTGTACGCAACTGTACCTGTAGTTACGAATAATATTTCTTATTAACCAAACACGAATGAGGACTTCCTGCAAACATATTTGTGTACGTTCAACCTCATATTTGGAAATGCGTTATCTAGATCTAGCCTCACCTTGTTCCTTAGCGTGCAGCAACACGTCTCACGTCTCGACACCCACGTGCCATTCTTGAACTAAATGCGACTCATCTGGCCTCTTGAGCTTCACGTCATGCGTCTGGCAGTCTTCACGAATATCAAAGAACTTAATCTGGAGCTGGTGATTTCGTTTTAAGGCTAATCCCTGTAATATTACTCGACTCATAGTCGTTACATGTGGTCGCAAGTGAAGCCATTGTCAGACTGGATTCTGATGACGATGATTCATGAGGCGAACCGCATCATGAAACATTTCGAAACGTCCCGCTTATCACCACATTGAGCACGTACAGTACTCGCACACATTACATCTATATTGTAAAACATTTCACACTGCAGCAAGTATTTTCAACAGATTTGAGTGTTAGTTATTGAGGTTTTATTTTTCATAATTATACATAGTAATAACAAGGATTCTGCATCATCAATAGAATAAAGAAACTAGAACAAGTCAGTTGTTTCCTTTGAAACCAGCCCTGACGCGAGAACAAAGCAGTTACTAACGCAAGACTGGTTGGTATTTAGAAAGGCTTTGCTCGTTCACCTCGACTATTTTCCAAAAATTTTCAAAAGTAAGGAAGAGAATCGTATACATTTATTCCTCATTAATTATAATTAAATAAAGTCCCAATAATCAGTTATAGAAGATAGGAATGGTTCATACAATCAACCACGTACTCTCCGGAACTATTGAAATGTATAAGACACCGGCAGAAATGGTGACCTTGATAATTATAGACAGGGTCTGCTGTAGGCGAGGCTAAAGACTTTCCGGTGTCACTTTTAACTTTCTTAAAATATAGCACTGTCCTTATAATCAGATACAAAAAGGTAGTAAACATACACACCTACAGCACACCTCAAAACATTTCCACACCCCATGGCCACTTGAATATCATAATACAGAGAGCATTCTAAGCAATTGACAAACAGTAGCATAACGCACCACTGCATGATACAATAAAACACTGAGTGACGCAAAGGACAACGCTGTAATGTGAGGTGCATGTCTGAACAAGAATAGTCTGCGTGTCGTGCAAAGTTCTCAAGAGTCATCTTAATAAGATATTAGATAAATGAACTGACACAATCATTCTTAATTAAAGAAAAGAATAGAATTAGTAATTACACA
>NC_059300.1:20758255-20760755 GCF_017591435.1 Portunus trituberculatus
GATCTGCTGGTTCATCATTGTATTTAGAGAATATAGTCTTTACAATCGTACGTTTAAATAAATTAAAGTGGATTGTAATAAGTTCATGCGACAAGTTGTTCCAGCTTGTGGCACCCTTGAGAGGATGCTTTGTTGGGCGTGTGATGCTCGGCACAGTGGTATGCGTAGTGTCTGGGGTCCTCGGGCATTAAAAGTCTGTGGTATTGTTGTGAAGCTTGTATCTATTGCAAATACATGTAAATATTTATACACAAATATGTTTGTTTGAAGGTAAATAATATCATAAAGCTTTAAGAATTTAGAATCATAACGATTTTTGTAAAACATGATGCGTAAGAGTTTCTTTTGTGTCAGGAATAAACTGTCAATATATGTTTTATAGGCGCCTCCCCATATGGCAAAACGATAAAGAAAATGTGGATATATTAAAGTGAAATAAATCTGTCATAAGCAGCCTGCATTTAAGAAATTTCTTAGTTTAAATATAACCCATGTAGATAAAGATATTCTGGATTTTAGAGTGTCTATATGCTTTTTCCATTTTAACTTACTATCAATAACAATCCCTAGAAATTAAAATGCTGTGGTTTCATTTAAAGCAACACTATTGCTTTTAACTGACACATGTGATGGCTGGCTCAAAAGAGGACTGGAGACCATGAAGTGGGTTTTGTTGATATTTAGAGTGAGTTTATTACTATTAATCTAATCAGTAACTTTAGTTAACTCCGCATTCATCATTAACATAATGCTATCGAGGTCGTGACCTTGAATGAAAATAGTTGTGTCACGCGAATAATAAAAAAAATTAAGTTTATTGCTGCTATTAACGTTGCCATTAATGTAAATCAGGAAGAGCACAGGGCCGACAATTGATCCTTGAGGGACACTACAGTTAATAATTTTTAAGGGAGATTGTGCATGATAATATGAAGTGAATTGTTTCCTATTATCAAGATAACTTTCAAACCAATCGAGGGTGGTTCCCCGTATTCCATATATTGAAAGTTTTTTCAGTAAAATATTGTGAGAAATAGTGTCAAATGCTTTGGTGAGGTCGCAATAAACAGTGAACTGAAACAACTTATTATCAAGTGCATTGTAAATATTTTGGCAAAGATGGTGAACTGCAAGGTCAGTCGAAAAGTTACGACGAAATCCATACTGTACAGAGGTTAACAGAGAGTGTTTTGATAGGTAGTCCATTAGCATTACAACTATGATTTTCTCGAAGAATTATCGGCTTTTTCAAGAAGAGGTACAATTTGTGCAATTTTTAGATGATTTGGGAAGGAGCCTTCTTGGAACGATTTATTTATTATCAACACTAGAAATGGAGATACTAATTCACTGCATTCTTTGATCAACTTCATATTGAGGTCATCATGACCAGGAAAAGAAACTTTTATATTATGAATGACGGATTTGATTTCAGCTAAAATTGTAGGAGTCAAGTAAAAAGAGAATTGAGTTGGCTCTGGCATGTAGTTATTGAAAGAATGTTGTGTATTGTCAGTGTTGTTGGCTAATGAACTACCTATAGTACTAAAATAATCATTAAAATGAGTAGCTAAGTTGTAATTTCCAGTAACAGTATTGCCATCAAAATTAAAAGTTAATGGTAACTTTGACTTAGTTTTTCCAAATAAATTATTAATTATGTCCCAGGTTTTCTTCATATTACCAGAATTGGCTAAAAGTTTATTTTTATAGTAGTTTTCTTTAGCTGCTTTAGATGTAGCGGTTACTTTATTTCTAAGAGATTTAAAATTGTTCCATAGGTGAGAGGCCATTTAGCGTATAACTTTGTGATTTATTGCATTGCTTAATTAACTGTTTAATTGCTGGTGTTATGTATTATGGTTTATGTAAATGGATTGGTTTAACTTTTCTTGATGTTAAAAGAAAATGTTTATTGTAAATTTTTGTAAATGTAAGAATATATCTGCTGAAAATATCATCTACTGAATAATTCAAAGTGTTTGTCTCCCAGTTGAATTCCAACAAATCAGTTTTTTTTTTTTTTTTTTTTTACCATGTGGACTTTTCACGGGAATTGATGGGCTAAAGGGGATACTTTTTTGAGGTACCTCCTATCTCAAAGCCTACCCGCTAAGAAACTGTTGCCCTGAGTGAGGAAGCCCAACCTACACTCAGTGGACAGGACCTCTCGGACCCCAAAGCACGCATGGTTCCACTGTACCACGGCGGCCCCAAATCAGTTTTTGAAGGCATTAACACTTTCAACAGAGAAATTCCTGTGTGTTATAGTTATAGTATTAGAAATATTGAAATTAAGGTCTAAACTGAAAGAACTATATATGGGAAAGTGATCACTAATCATGTTAAATACAATACCACTTGTTAGATTGTTATCGACATCGTTCGATCAGATGTGATCTATGATTGATGCTGAGGTTTTGGTCACACATGTTGGTTTAGTTATAGTACAAAAAAATTAAAAACTTGGGAACATATTCACCAAATTTTGTGCATGTGT